>NW_019394284.1:0-301104 GCF_000612105.2 Orussus abietinus | reverse complement strand
TCGGAATATACCCGTATACCACCTACATTCATTGTTTACAACCGATGTGTAAATGTTTATTGGTAAGAAGCAAAAAACACGGATTCTTCTTTTTTTGTGAGCAATCACATCGCGTAAGTGGAACTTAAATAGGAGTGCTTGTTTATTAGATACTACAAAAAAATGTCGCCTGAAGGGTAGTTCACCCCCTTGGGGGGTGTAGCATTGTTGGACAATATTGTGTTTTCACCGTCCTTATACAGAATACGTTTATACCAAGTTTCGTCGAAATCCCTCCATTGCTTCTACGAAAATTGTTATAAAAATCGAATTTTCCCCAAACTTTGGGGGGTTGTTTCACCCCTTAAATGTGGACCATTGCAGATATAAAAAAACACGTGTCTCTTAGATTTGTGTGTTCTTCAACATATATGGAAATCAATAAGATCGGGGGCGGACACTTGGGAATGTTTCCTTGTTAGAATAAGACACAGAACGCTAAAAATCAGTACTATGATCCGGTCACCATTGTCTATGATCTATTCTTATTCCTCCCAAGGCCCATAACGTTTTTCCAACTAGAAACCATTTTTGAAAAGCTCAAAATTCTCGACAAAGGTGATTCCCGAAAAACGACAGAACATTTGGAACGACGGAACAATGCTCACTGGTGGCCATTAAAATTGGAACATCGAGCATTAAAAGGAAAAAATTAACGATACGTACAAGTTTAACTGCTACCTCCGAGATTAGGAGATTAAACTTATATTTCTCGATAAAAATACTTAAAATTTCAATCACTCTGAGTTCCTTTCTGTTTTCAAACTCAAAAGTTTATTTTTAGTTTCCGTTTATTTTTAATACACTTCCGGGGTCTTTGAGATCGCGCGGATTTGAATTTAATGTTACTTTTGTTGCTCAATAGGAATGTTATGCTAGATGAAATTAAGCAACAACGATGAGGACTAACGAAAGAATCTTGAAGTCCGATAACAGAAACATTCGTTACTCCGACGTATTAACCCTTATCACTCGTATAGTATTAGAACAGTATAAGAAGTTGGCAGTATTACTGCCAGTTGGAGTGATAAGGGTTAAACCTCCTTTAGAAAATCTTGCGCATTTAGCCCCGCCATTTCTAGCTGTTGCCATTTTAATGGCTACCTGTGTGCTCATCTCGAAAAGGAGCAGGGAATCCGGAAGATCAAGGTGAAGAAGCAAGTCCACTCGGAGAAAGTTAATCGAGACCGGCGATAATGGCGTCCAGGAAAGGCCGGAGCCGAGAAAAGATAACGTTTTCTCGGAGAGTCCTTCCGGAGCATTAGGAATGTAGGGGGACCTGCAGCCTCCGCTCGCCGTATATCCTGGGGAATAAGTGCTACGGGAGCTGGCGGGACAACAGAAACACGAAGGAACACGAAGGGAATATTTTTCCTAATCATTTCGGAGCAGGCGGTAAGGGCGTTGAGGCGACGCGAAAAGGACTGAGAAGTCACTCGTTTACGAAACTTCTTTTTCCACCTAAATGTAGTGTCAGTGTCCTGTGCGATCCAATAAAGTTAATAGAATAAAAAAAAAAGATGAAAGCGTTTAGCTATACGAATAGTTGTGTCGCCAATAAGGCAATAAAGATTAAGAATAAGACTAAATAGAAGTTAGAGTGAAATGTAATGTTTGTATGATTGTGGGGTGAAATGAGAAGTATTTAGATTAAATGACAGCTCGATAGGTGATACCGTTTATGCGTGGTTGAGAATTCGTGAAGTGCGAGCGGCCGTATGACTCAGTGAGTGAGAATTTTGACGCACAAAGAAATGTATTGATGAGTGTGGGAATGAGAGAGGGAGGAATATGATTTGAGTGAGAAAAAAATTAGAGTGAGGTTGGATGAGAACGATCGAATGGGAGTTAGTTCTGACTGAGGAGAGCTCGAGCGAAGTCGGAGGGAAAATCAAATCCCTTTTTCTGAGATCTTTAAGACGTACTCTTCAATGTATTCAATTTCTTTATATCAATTTTTTTATTAATAAACCAACCGTTCATGTTAATCCTGACACTTGAAATTTGATTCTACATAAATGTATCGAATTCTTCGATATTTTGCCTCGTGAATCCGGAGGCCCTAAGGAAGGTTTTGACAATCCTGTAATTTGATTTTTTATAAAAGAATTGAAAACATGTACATAAAGAAATTCCAATAATATGACATTTAATGGGTGTCCGGACCTTCTTTAAGGTCCCCATATTCAAGGTAATGTGTTACGGTTACGTTGTATTACGGTATCAAGGTTACAATTGTAAAATGTATGGAATTAATTTAATATTTGATGCGATTTGATGCAATGTGGTCGATGCAACTGATCAAAAGTTATTAACTATTTTGGTTTGGTACTCGTGCACGGAAGCCTGATTTTTCTATCCGAAGGATCGACGACTCTTCTCACGAACGAAAGGGTTAATCGACGAATCTCAATATATCAACCAAATATTTGATTGTCCATGTAATAACCATATTCTTTAGTTGAACCACCAAGAATCGTATCGATTCAACCAAATATTTGATTTTCCATATAATAACCATATTCAATAGTTGAACCATCTAGAATTGTATCAAATCAACGAAATATTTGATTGTCCATATGATAACCATATTCTATGGTTGAACCACCCAAAATCGTATCGAATGAAACAAATACTTGATTATCCATGTAATAAGCATATTCTGAAACTCAGCCAATAAGAATTGTACAGATTCAACGGAACATTCTTCCGCGTTTGGGATATCTGGAGTACCTAGGGTATACGGTGTACGTAGGGTACCTGGGTGCCCATTGATTGTGCATATAATAACCATATTTTATAGTTGAACCACTTAGACTCGTATCGAATGAACGAAATATGCGATTGTCCATATAATAACCATATTCTGAAACTCAGACAACAAGAATCGTACCGATTCAACGGAATATTCTTCCGGGTTTGTGATATCTGGTGTACCTAGGGTATACGGTGTCCGTAGGGTACCTGGGTGCCCATTGATTGTCCATACAATAACCATATTCTATAGTTCAACCATATAGAATTGTATCAAATCAACGAAATATGCGATTGTCGATATAATAATCATATTCTATAGTTGAACCGCTTAGACTCGAATCGAACGAACGAAGTATGCGATTGTCCATATAATAATCATATTCTATAGTTGAACCACTTAGACTCGTATCGAATGAACGAAATATGCGATTGTCCATATAATAACCATATTCTGAAACTCAGACAACAAGAATCGTACCGATTCAACGGAATATTCTTCCGGGTTTGGGATATCTGGAGTACCTAGGGTACACGGTGTACGTAGGGTACCTGGGTGCCCCGCGACCCCCATCGAGGGGCACCGCGAGACGCTGCGCTCACTCGCTCGGGCAAGCGAGAGCGAACTGCGGCTCGCGGGGCGAGCGGCACACGGACACGGTACTTGGCTTGGTTCGATGACCGCGGTGCGACTTCTCCGCCGCCACTCTTCCACGGCCTTGGCGATTCAATGCCCGCACCAGATAACTCCCCTTCCAGATAATAGATTATTTCATACGTGTAACTAGTCGCTGGAAGAGCGGCCGATGCGCAACTGTGCCGGGTACGCTACATTACCCGGACTGGTTATACAAGGCTGCCCGGAATAATCCCCTTATCGGCCGTTTTGAGGAAGCGAAAGACGCGCCCGCGGGATCCCCCGGTGGCGTCCGCCCCGGAATTTGCGTCGATTGGGGACGAATCCAATATGGCGCCTTCCGGGGGCGCCGCCCTTATGCCTAGTCAAAATATTTCGGTATTTCGGTATTTCTTTCGAATGCAAATTGGAAATCGTTAGAATTTAGAACGGCGATCGATGCGCCATCGAGCGGCGGCGCACGGAAAGAAATGGTCTCTAGCTGGTTCTCGACGAAGAAGCACGCCGTGGATTGTTTTGCTAAATGAAGCCCTAATTAATCAAACGCGGTGCTCGTCCTGATCATCAATCAGCTCGTACTGATAGCATTTAACGCGATTTTTGTCTCAATCTATACTCAAACCAGAAGGGCGGACAAATATATATATTTAATTTCGAACAACCCCGAGTCTAAAAGAGCGGTCGTGTAAAATATTTGAAATTTCAGACACAAAAGTATACTATAACCGGGAACAACGACAGTAGAAATCAAAACCGGACAAATTAATGTTACATCATTTCTACGTGAGAATTTATACAAAAGTATTCGAAATACTGAATAAAAATGTAAGATGAGAAAGAATCAGTAGAAATATTAATAAGATTACTACAACTTTTTCTAAAATACAAAAATTGTGAATGTGATTCAAAATTAATATACAAATGGTTTCGAAATATAGTACCTATACATGCAATCTGAAATTCGCATACGCATACAAGGTAATCCCGAATACAATTGTATATGGAATCTCGAGGTATTGTATCTTGAGATAGCTTCGTCCACATGTATACTACATGTCGAACGGGTATTTTTAGCAGGGATCGTCCGCAGGAATCCGACCGGGATTGCGATTTCCGATCCCCGGGAAAAGTCGTTCGAACGTGCGTGGATACTGCTCTCCAAATGCGATCTTTGATACTCGTAATAGTACCGGCGTATTGGACAGGTCCCTGAGTGATTTTCGATTTTGGGAATATTCACATTTGAGGAATCTCCAAATGCCATCTTTGATACTCGGAAGAGTATCAGCGTATTGTACAAGTCCCTGAATGATTTTCGATTATGGGAATATTCACATTTGAGGGATTCACAGTTTTATTGAGTAATCTAAATTTTCGGCATTTTGGCAATTTTTCGAGAAAAAAATACCGCGGATTAAAAAGATGGCCGACTTCGAGTGCGGAAAATCGTGCGAACTAGTGCGCGCGCAGAAGTTTCAGTTTGCAGTACCCGAGAAAACCCCCTTCGATGTAAGAAAAATAATGAACAAAAATTCAATAATCATTTATAAGTTGCACGTTTGTGTGTCATTACTAGTACACATTAATCGTTAATTACATTTAAGATAATGAGTAGCATATAATTTGCAAATTGCTGAGTGGTCGGATTTTTTTTTCATCTCACTCGCTAGATTAAAGGTCATTAAGTTGATTGTATTACGAAATGAATTTTATTCCGTGCAACACGCACAGGCCATCACAAGGACGCAAGTGACGCGTTAAAATGTACAAACGAGAAACGGTGCAATTTTCTACTCCCTTGGCGGAAGGTTTGGAAAAGGTATTACAAGTTTATAATTGTTACCGAGCACATTGCCAGCATTTGTATCCCGCACGCCCCGCAGTAATTTCAAGAACGGGAACCCGGGTGAAATTCCCACAAGATGACCCAACGCGATACGAGTGGTATTCCGAAAATTTTCCATCGAAATTGGGGGACTCGCATTAACTCGTTACGGGTGGCGCGCGCGTCGGTGGTTTTACATTCATAGGATGGGATCTTGGGGTCGGCACGCCAGAGATGTCCACGCGACCGAAAAATAGCTTTTTTCGGGGAGATTCGACGTTACCGAACACCCGACGATTACTCTCCGGTCAAATTCCCGTCTCCGGAGAAATAATAAAACAATCCGTTCCCTGCGGCCACCCGGAATTGGTTCCGCAGCTCGATTTGGGGTGCGGCGTCCATTCGTCCCGTGCAGAAAACCTACAAGAATACTAACTGGGACGCCAACCTACCAATACGTTTTAAGTATTTCTTTTTCATTTACTGGAGACTTATTTAGATTTTCCCGGGCCTTCCGACGTATCCCTCTAGGTCCGCCCGAATTGATACCAAAGTCGATCGAGTTCTCGACAGCGATCGACACTTCGTCCAGCGACGTTGGCGAAGTCACAAGTTTGATTAGTGCGTGAGAAACGATTCGAAGGTGTTATGTATATGTTCGAGGGATCGAAGATTCGGAGCAATGGAAGCGGTGCCAGGTGCGAAGAGTGAACAACAACAAGAATTTATTGATAACAGTTTTAAATCTTTCACAAACTTAGACAAATCAATACCGATCGTGACGGTTAGATGAGAGGCGAACGCGTGCTTTAAGTAGCGCGGATGTGCGGACCACTGGCGAGAGTGGATTTTGGTCACTTGACGCGGATATGACTTGGCGGAGATCTTAGGAGATTCTGACTGTGCCCAGAGGGACTCCCTTTTTAACCGTTTGACTGCTAAGCAATTTTCGCAAGAACGCACGAAAACTGCGGAGCAAACAAAGAAACACTGAAACTCGCAGCGCAAAAGCGCTGCGTCGCGGTTTTCGAGACAAATGAACGCAGCACTTTTGCGCCGCGTAGCAGTCAAACGGTTAAGCGTTTTCGGATGCTGTCCTCTGGGCGGAGTTTTTTGCAAAGCGTTCGCTGATAGGCATAGCGAAATAAAAGTGGGATTTATAATCGAAGGCGATTGGTTAATGAGAACTGAGAAAGGGAAAAGTTAATATTGTTTAAGGAGGCTTAGGTGGGGAATAAAAAAGATGGGCTATAGGACTAGAAGTAAACAAATCATGGGCTAAAGTACCGCGGTAGTAGATAAGAGAGCGAAGCGCTATTGTTTCTGTTTATATATCAATTTAAGTTATGAGCATACGTTACCGAATTGATGGTGCGAGATGACATGGAGAGACACGAGGAAACATAAACAGAATTTGAAATAAGGAAGAAATAGAACACCCAGATCGTTGCAGAGAGTATTCCAATTAAAATTTAGCGTTATAATTATTAGTTTATGGATTAGTCCTAACAGTTCCTTATTTGCAGAAATGAAAGTGGGGATGTTAATTAATAAGGCGAGGATCGGCAGTTAGGCCTGCTGAACCTGCGATTGAAAGGAAAGTTTCGTGTATAATCCTAACAGAAGGAGAATAAAATTATGTTGCCACAGCTTATTCCCTGGGTTATCCTGACGAAGCCTTTTGCGACTAACCATCGCGCCAAAGTAGATCCACCTACGTTACATTTAAACATTTTTTTTTTATTTACGTAAATTAGACTTTGAAATATCACCCGTATCGATGTAAAGCTTACCTAGAATACTCTAAGTCGGCCCAATAAAGGAAGAATCGGATAAAAGTTATGTTGATTTATAATTAAACTTTAAAATGGTTTAGGTAAGGGCCAGGGAGCCTGCATAACATTTTCTCGGATGCGGAAATGAATCCTAACTTGGTTTTAACTTGGAATAAGGAAGGAACAATTGGCTTAGGTAGAGGACCAAATCCCAACTAACAGTACCTTAGCTATAACTAGGAACTGCCAAGTGGAAGTCCCAACTGGGGACTGAATACTATCTGTGACATACTAATCATTTCTACAAAAGAAGTGGCATCCATTCGTTGCTATTCGAAAGTTACGCGAAGAAGCGAAAAGGGGTCCAGGATGAATGGAAGAAGGACATCTCGCGTCACTTCCGCTGGTCTCTTTCGGGTTCCTTGAGTACGAGTGGTTGGGTACAATTGTAATATCGGTTACAAGTCAAATATACATGTAAACGGCGAGCGACGCTCTTTACACGCGGGGGAAGTTATTCGAAACAGTCCTCCAGAAGGTGGGTGGTCAATTCAAGGCGGTTTGGAAGAACAATAGTTATTTTTTACCTATCCTAGGCGGGGAACCGCGAAGACTCACAATGGATAAGTTGACAAAATAATCACGTTATGGTTCGCATTTCCTTTTCCATGAATTAACACGAGAAATTTCACTAATATTTTCGTTCCGCTATTTCATTATGGGAGCAAAACGTGCGATCTTGATTTTAAATATTTTTAAAGCGTTTATAATGTATTCGGCAGATAATATTTAAAAAATACTTGTATTAAAATGAAACGAAATGTTTTTAAAACACACCTAGCTAATATTATACAAATATTATAGAGATAATATTCTAAAGTCAACGTTACCCAAATATTTCAAATGTCTGGAAAATATTTACAAAATGTACGATATTCGTTAAATATACAGAAAATATAGGACAAGTATTTTGTGCTACTAGGGTATCTACCGTGTTATAGGAGGGTTACCTGTTATAACTTTGGCACGATATTTCTGTGCCGAAATACGTTTGGGCCCTATGCGAACCTCTACCCAAAATGATTACAGCTGGACCTGTTCCGTGCGCGACACTCATATATGTAAATTCATCGCGGACTTTGAAATGTCAAACAAATCCCCAGAAAGGGACTTACTGCCTGCTTGAGCCCATCGGGCCATTTACCAATTTCCTGACTCCGAAATCGGTTCGTAAATTTTAGTTTTCTACGATACGGTTATATTGCCCCATACGTCCCATCGCGGAAGTTTAGGGTTCTTTAGAATTTTCTCGGGTTGACCGTCCCTATTCTTTACCGCTAACACGTGCGCGCAACATGCACACGTGCATACAGCATGTTTTTTCCATCTGCACAGCAACTAGAAATTTTCCGTTTTCACCCAACCCTATTGGACAGCTACCGACCAATCACGAGGCTGACTATTCGATTTTAACCGCCCTTCTTAAAATCAGTCAGTCTCCGTCTCTCGATAATTTAACGTCTCTCGTCGGCCTTCACCATCATCTCTGCAACAGTTATCGTTATTCACGCGTGAAGAGCTGACAAAATTCAATAAGTCATTCGTCTAATTAATATTATAATAACTTTAAGTTGTTTTGTTCGCGACAGTCTCACTCTTCATTCGGGTACCTTCCTTCTTCATGTGAGCAGTTGTATGAATATCCCATTTTGCAATTCCACTTGCAAACACAATCGGGATCCATATAACAACTGCCCGACAAACTAGCCGGGCAGAACAATAACTTTGGCACGATATTTCTGTGCCGAAATACGTTTGGGCCCTACGCGAACCTCTACCAAAAATGATTACAGCTGGACCCGATCACCCTATCCCCCTGGGGTCCAACGGAATCCAAGGGCTTCTTAGGGCTCAGGCGGGAATCGGTAGGCTCCGCATAAGTGTATCAGCCTCCCTCCGGACGAGGAGCGGCAGCTTCTGTCGGCAGATGCGTCCCTGCAGATGCGACTGCGAGTAGCCGTCGTTCGGCATTTCGGAGCGAGTAGGTTTTACGAGTGGCCGCGCCACGTGTAGCCGCGCAGGTGCGTGAACGCTCGCGAAGCGGCGAGCGGCGACCAGCGGACTGCCGGGAGCGCGGACCGAGCACGCAGGAAAATTGATGTTACTCGTAGGCGCAAAACTATTACCCGTCGATATATTTCACCGCGCTTATAAGGTCAGTCGGTGGTCATTATACCGCCGGATGACCAAACTCGCGAGCGAGCGCGTCAACCCTTCATCGGGAGACTCGTTTGCGCGTCGACGCGACCCCGAGCTGCTCGGGGCCATTTATTTTCGAAACGGCCTCCTCCGATACCACGCGGAGGCGCGCGTAACCCTTTACGTCCGAAGTGCCTCTATAGTAGCTTCCACAGTTTTCTTTTTTAACGAAACGCCGTTATAATGCCTTCCCTGCTACGCACAGGGACGAAAATGACGAAATATTGGTCAAATCTACTTGTCCGCCTGAATGTGAATTCGGTGTATTCTGATATTATATTTCATCAGTTTTATCGTAAATTTTATAATATTATTATAAAATATGTATATGAAATCGGTGTATTCTGATATTATATTTCATCAGTTTTATCGTAAATGTTATAATATTAAGTAGAGAAAATGTAAAAAATTAAAAATTAGACGGAGAACACCGTAACGAAATGTATACATGTTTAAAGGTCTTCTAACTTTTTCATTACATACTTTATCGTTGTTTTGCACACTTCTTTAGCTCTGGAACTACATTGCTTAATGTAAAACTGTACGCATATTAAACATAAGCGCAACCGAAAGTGCAATCACGGGACCATCAACGTGCATCGTGAAGACATCTTAGTTCATTCTCCTCGTAGAACAAGAAGAGTAGATATCGGCAGCGAATTCTTTTTAATTTCAACAAACAATAGTATAAGCCTAACGAGCGAAGGAATAATTTCATGGGATACTTAAAACATTTCAACCGATATAAACTAAATTTTGAAAGTCATAAAGTATTCGACAATTATTCGGCAATAGCCGAATTTACGGAATTGAAAAGGAACATTTCCTAATAACATCAGGCTTACTCGAGCTCGGTAAAATTTTCATTCTTAGATACCGATACCAATAATTCGTCTGAATATCAATTTCAGATCGAGGTACGGAACCGTACATAACAATTAGACTTCCGTCCTTCTAATAATAAATGTCTGAATTTACCTCTCTTCCCAATCTAACAATCAATAATCCCAAAATACAAATTAAATTTTTGAGGTTTCGCCCAGTTTTTTCGTCATTCTCGCCACTGTGCGACGTTCTACAACGAAATGCCACTATACTGGCCTCCCTGCGAGTGGTATATTTTAATGGAACGTTAGTGACGGATTTTGAAATGCCAGTATAGTGGTTTTCACATAAGTGGGGTTTTTTCTTTAACCAAGTGCCAAGGGTAGGGGCTTTCATATGAGCGCTGTTCTTTTAATGAAATCTACTATAGTGGCCTTCCTCTCGGTGACGCTTTTTTCATGGTCCACTATTATAGTGATTATAGTCTTTACCGCGCATTCAAGGAATATTATCGAGTCGCACATCGCTGATTAGTCGATGGTAAATTTCGCTTGAAAGACGATATCCGCAATAGTTGAAGGGTCAACGTCTCGACGTTCCGCTTAATTCCGCACGGAAATCGCGGGAAAGCTCGGCATGGTGCTCGAAATACTTTTACCTGCGGAATTCCGGACTCGGAGCCGTGAATAGCGACCGCTAATTAGGATTATTTTCCGCCGCTGATTCCGGGGAAGCTCCATTAATGCGTGATTGATGGATTTCGTTAAAGTTCTGCGAAGAATAGCCGCACCAGCGGACGCGGAAGAGTGATTACTTTGGACTGACAGCTGATTTTAGAACATGTTTACGATCGATTATGATTCAGCTAAGACTTAGTTTGCGAATTTCCGTGTGCGTATGGACGTTGAATAAATTTTTAAGTGAAGAAATAATGGTGAAAAATGAAACGACAAAGAAACACGGCTACCGAGTTTCATCGGAACTGGATCCTTATTGGCTTGAGCAATAACATTCAATTTTGTACTTTTCCGTGAATTCTCATATTTCTTATCATCGGGAATGATTGTAGGAACATATTGGGTAAAAGATTTGAGAACGATAATTTCAGTTTCAAGTGCAAGAAATATCGAAAAGAACTAAGTCGAAGCTTCGACATCTAGCTGTTGTATAGAGCGAGATACAAATTTCAAGATTGGTATAGGTACTAATTTGAATAGGGTAGGGTGTTATCTTTTCTAGAAAAAATCAATCACTCGATTGTTTTTCAAGGAAATTACAACATTATAAACCTTTGACGAGGAAGCAGTCGTTTCAGGAAAGCACTTAGGTTTGCAAAGACGTTATACAATATACAAATTTCAAGATTAGTAGGCACCAATTTGAATACGGTAGGGTGTTATCGTTTCTAGAAAAAATCAATCACTCGATTGTTTTTTAGGAAAATTACAACATTATAAACCTTTCGCGAGAAAAGCAGCCGTTTCAAGAAAGCACTTAGGTTTGCAAAGACGTTATACAATATACAAATTTCAGCATTAGTAGGTACCAATTTGAATAGAGTAGGTTGTTATCGTTTCTTGAAGAAATCAATCACTCGATTGTTTCTCAGGGAAATTACACCCTTATAAACCTTTCGCGAGGAAAGCAGCCGTTTCAAGAAAACACTTAGGTTTGCAAAGAAGTTACGGTACTTCCTCGGAACCCTGTAATATTGGTTTCATCATTTCTAATCACCTAACTACTCTTCCGTAATTTTCACCTGAAGTTTCGCAATTAGTCTCGAGTGGCTTCTGGGTGAGAAACATATCAAATCAATTCGTCTGAAATAAGAGAGATCACCCGGGGTCGTCGTTTACGATGAAGCCCGTGAGGGAATTCGCACAAACCTTCCTCGAAAGAATCATTTGCACCTCGACATTAGAACGTGACCCGGCACCGTTTATTTTCATTTTTTTTTTTCAAATGATTGGCGTGGTTTTTTCACGCAGGCAAACGCTAACCACACGCAAAAACGGTTAAAGAAGAATTTGATTCACTGAACAAAGTCATTTGGTTGACTGCATTTAATTCCCATTTCGCCCTGACAAAGAGAGTATGTCATGTGTACCTAACCGATTTTGTTGATTCTGACAACTGCTATAGTACATCGAAAAACGAGAAATCGTACTTTTTTTATACGTGTTAATTTGCAAGGTCAGGAGTGAAGTGAGTTCTAAGAGAAAATATCAGCTTTACTTACAATAAATCTATGAAATTCTTTCAGCCTTTCACTTTTTCAAGTGAATCAACTTTTCATCCCAAAACGTTTGTTTACAGAAAATCTAACGATAATGAACAATAAAAGGTTGGTGAAGCTAAGCTCAAGAAAGTTGAATATCGTTTTAAGTTTGTGTTAATTTCATCTAATCAATCCTACAACTCATTTCGTTGACAGAAGTAAGTAAAAATCTTGTCCCAAGAATTCTTTTTTTTTAATAGAAAGTGATTTTTTCGTTCAGTGATGAAAGTTTCGGATGAGTGAACCGAATTTTAGTTCTCTTAACGAAACTCTTTTGCATGCATCAATTAGTGTTTAGAAAAATAATTTTGTTAATTTTAAACAATATTATAGGTAATAAACTAAATGCTTTTATTAAATGTATCAAATTTTGTCAATATTTGATATCTATCACAATCTTATATCTAATCAGCCAAACATTATTTACTGAGGAGTTTTGCAATTTTAATAAAATGGAAGTCCACATATTAACCATATTCTATATTTGTACCAAGAAAACTTGTATTGACTCAATCGAATATGTTCTTGCATGTACTTAAAATGAGTAAGTATGGGTACCTCATATAACTAATATAAGTAAGAACACAAAAGACTGGTTACATTGGAGCATTAGAAAGAATCTGTTCACTTCCTGTAAACATACAAAATTAAGATATCATAAGAGTTTCCTAAAAAAGAATAATTGCCTTTCTTGAAATGTTTTTTCTTAATTCGTGTATTTAAGCGGTATAATTATAGTGTATTCATATGGGAACCCGGTGTAACTAAAATGCCTATCTAGAAACAAAAAACATACAACGGAGAATTAGGGAGAATGTTTTTTACTTCCTGTAGATTTACGTAGGGCAAATGAGTGTTGCACAAAAAAGGGTCACTATTTTTTTGTATATTTCATGACATAATTTATGTACCTAAATGGTGCAAATCTTGTGTACTAATATAGTTAGCTTGTGTAACTAGTATATCAAGAAGCAAACAAGACTGGTTACAAATGGCACCGGTCCGCCCATTGCGGAGTACGGTCAATTACGTTGTTGATACCGCTCGTTGATTGTCCTTTCTACCTTGGCGTAACGTGATGTATGTAATCTAAAAGAAGAAGGAAATGAATTTTTCTCTCAAACAGAAAAAAATCTCCCATCAAGCGGCGATGCTCGTTAAAAGGAGGATTACTAATGTGTGGGAACACGGAACTGTTACATAAATTAGAAAGTGAATACGACGGCTAAATTACACTAAAAATGTAAGGAAGTCTTTACGATTCATACGCACTTCGAAGGTTAATGACATATCTTCACAATCGATGTACATAATTTCACGAGAAGAACATTGCAACGCAGAATTGATTTTTTTTGACTAATTAAGGGTTCATCGCGCATTTCATGTATCCCTTAAAAATAAACAGATTTTCTTTTAAACATTCTATTTTAAAAAGGGAAAGTAGATATGCATCTGCGTTCTTCCCTGGTATCGATGATACAGTATGTTGTATCTGATTTATTTTTCGTACATATTCGTATATTTTAATTGTGATCTAATTATCATCATTTGTTGACCATTGAGTATGTATCGAGGTAATTATATAATCACTTTGCAACATATGCACAATAAAAATGGAACCAAACTTTGAAACAGTATATATTAAGGGAGTACATAGGTGTGATGCGGTTAAATATTAATGCTGTTTCCGGAATAAATAATAGATAAACTATACGAGCAAAATATTTTCATTTTTAGTATATCCTCATTGCTACTATAAAGATTACGAAAATAAAGAAAACATTAATCGTGGTCACTTTTTTGTATTTATATTAATTCGCTTTAATGGATTACATTTTTTTGACTAAACTATTCATTAGAAATGAATGCCGTTCAACATTAGCGATGTATGTACTCATACCCACACTGTAGAACTTAACGAACATTTTTGAATGAAAGGAGGATTATAGATAAAAACGCAATGCGAATCGAGTTTTCTACGAAAAATTGTCTTTATTAATTAATAAAATGGATTGTATTTGTTTAACATTATTGAACGTTGTAGATATATTATGCACATCACTTACGTTTAATGACATTTATTTCTAACAAATAGTTAGGCGAAATCACGTGCACCATTAAAGGTCTGCATTATGTTCCTCCAACAATCCAATGCAAATACAAAACAATGACTGTGATGAACTTTATTCTTTTCATAATCATTATTGTAGGAGTAATGGTATACTAAAGGTGAAAATGTTTTGTTCGATTAGTTCATAATTCAACCCAGAAAAAACATTAAGAACTGTGCTCGTAGGAAAGGCATTCAAGTATGCCAGTGCACTTGTATCGCAAAAGAAAATGTACTCTAACATTTAACACGAACAGATAATTTAAGTTACAAACGGCATGGACATTCTATAGAATTTAGAAAAAATATTTTATATTAACTTTTATAGGGAGAAAGTGACTTTAGCTTCCTTCTCAATTAATTGAAGTTTTTGTACACCGAACATGTTTCGAAGGGCATATTACAAGCATAACACATACTACGGCACCGATATGTTGCGTGTATGTCGCACTATTCGTTTCATAATAGCATTATATAGGTGCGTAGGAAATGGCGATATACATTTTACGTACATACAGTATGTATGTTACGGTAAATGTTACAAAAAAAGTTGCTAACGCTTACGTTGTTAAGGAACCGTGTTGGGAGGAAATAATTGACCGCATGGAACCTCTTTTTAATTTACCCCCTTAATTTAATCCGGTTCCAAAGATGAAATTACTGGTCGAACATTCCAGGTTAGTGCCATTCGTTTTTGAAAAGCTGAAAATTAGTTGACTTCTGGCGACCAAGAGAGCTGCCATCCGCGCGGAAGAGGACAGGGTCGAGGTCAACTCATTTTCCTGGCGCCATAGCGTGATATTATACTCATCTATGGCCACTTGCCTGAGAACCGAGCTCTAATCATATAGAAGAAAATTGATGGAAGAAAGTTGGAGGAAAACGATCACTCATCGTTGTACTTTGTACGGTAAAAAATATCGGGCCATTCTGGCAATAACTATGCCCATGAAAAGTTACTTCGGTCAATATGGAGGGAGCAGGCCCGCCCGAGGAAAGCTTGGAACGTTTGAACTGCATTTTTTTCTCAATGAAATATGGACTTTACTCTGGTTTAACACAGAGCACACGGCAGGATAACGCTTCTTTCGTTCTGCGTGAAAGAACTTAATATTGACGTTAGTACCGTTAATTGCAGAACTACTTGTGCATTTCTTTTTTTGGCCACTATATTGATTACATTTAAGCATTTAAGGTAAATAACATTCGAGTTTAAATTTCATAAAAAAGGATAAAGCGAGTAACCTTTAAGTAAGGTCCTTTACTCACAATTCATTTCCTGAAATATGTAAAATATAGTAACGTTTTAAACGCTTCTTAATATAAAATTCCGAGCTGTACTGGTCGGAATAAAAATAAAAGATAATTGTAGTTGTTTAAATTCTTGTTATAGAGTGATCATAAATGCAATTTCTCGAGCGAATGCTTCCTATAATGAGTTAATAACAGAACGTTTCAATATTCCGCTACTCTGAAAGTATAGGGAAAAAAAATTCGCATTGCATCACGAAGTACATTAAGCAATAGGAATCCACAGAAATTGAAAAACGCATTTATAACTAAACAATGATCCCACATCTTTGAAAATGGAATAACCGATTTTTTTTTATTTCGCGAGAGAATTCAAATTTATTGAAATGCTGGGATATGTTTCTACTCTATTAACAATCAATATTGATTTGCATAGGATTTAAAAATGTTATTCGACTAAATACGCCGTTGGAGGACCGATGCAGCTTGTAATTAAAAAAGTATTGATCTTCCGGTCTCTTTGATTTTATAAAATAAATTTTGAAGTAGCTCATACTGAAATATTAAAAAAAAATACCGAATTCAAGAGTCACGTTTTTCAGAGCAAATGTTGACCGTTATAAAGTACGGCTATAGACGATTGCCTCTTACGAGCTATTATCCCTTGAACTTATCCCCAACTACTTCCTCTCTCGATATTTACCGTTAATTTTGTCAAGGGAGAATGGAACTTTACGCGACGTGATCGCTTTGAAATCTGTTCTTATGTAATAAATGATAGTTCTTATAAATAGGAAGTATAAGTTGAAAAACATCTTTGGCGCACCCGAAATCCTATTTAAAATCGTTAGATAAATTATCATTTCTAACAAACTAGTTCTAGTTTAGTCATCACGGCATAAAGGAGGTATTCTCAACGGGAGCTTCCGGAAATAAGTTAGTTTTACGAATTACTTTCATCAAAGAAAATTAATTACTACCTGCTGCCTTGTAGGGGATTTTTAATCAGTTTTCCAACATATTATGTTTAATATTTTACAAAAAGTGATAAATATTTTGGCTGCTATATCATTGAAACTACACTTGTGAGCATCTAAAAGGAATTAAATAGTAATTGTAGCAATGAAAAACGTTGTCGTTATGGTAGGGATTACGATTATTAAAAGGAAAAACATGAATAAAGTACCGACCGAAATTTACTTCGACTCAATCGATTTATTATTTTTTAAGGTATCATGTTAATCGGGTTAAAAAATGTAGTTTTCCGCACACAATTATATGTATTTTGAGAAAAGCGCTTTACAGTATATTTATTAACGTTTGTACGGATTTTGTTTCCTGATTTTACTGTTTTGTTCAAAATTCTAATTACTTCTGTACGAATTCTTACGTAGAACTAGTGTTTTTCGACATGTAGTACAGGTTTTCATTTCGAGTGCCGCTGTTTCTGGTTTTAGTATACATTCGAAATATTGCATTCGAAATATCGACAGAATTTTAAGAATGTAAATTAAAAATTTCGAAGACCTCACACAATTACAAAGTTCCAGCGGAAATCACCTGATGCCTTGAATGCCTGCCATAAATGTTCACCCAACAAACTTTTAAACTTTTTAGACCTTTCCAAGGGTACAATGTCTGGGGTACCTCTCGACTTTTTGGGCGGTTCCAAGGGATAACGTTTCCACTCGTTACAACCGAAAAAGTTCAGAGCGAACCCAAGTTTTTAATTTTAAGCGACGCCCCCCGTAAAGGTACAAAACTTCCCGATTGGGAAAAAACTTCTGATAAGAAACGAACCGCCAAGGAACCCATTCGAGCCTTCGAAATCCGGCTATCATATAAATCCCAGCCCAAAGTGAAATGGTCGCTTTTCCATTAAGTTAATGTTGTCACCAAATTCAGAGTATCCAGGAACACCGGCTAGGTAGAGAATGTGGGTTATCACTAGTTTACACCCTTTTAACGCATATTTACCGATACCTTTTCCGAGAGTGCTGAGCCACTTCCATACAAATCTGGTAAACAGTTATCGACATTTCATTACTATCGACACTTTCAACTAAATACTATCCGACTCTCAATTACAGGTCTATTGGAGGTCCTACGTGGCATTCTCGTTTCGATGTTTCCGCTAATCACTAATTAAATCTCGCCGAAACGAACAAACCTGACCAATAAAATTCGTCCTGTTTTTTTGAAAAGTACATGGATTAGCGCTAACTTCATGCGCAGCACATTTTCCGGGCAAAAGTTCTAATTACACGTGTAACACCTACTATTTATTGGTTCTACGGTCATTTCCTTTTTTTTTTTAACAAGGAAATTATCCTAGGTGTACCTCACCAATCCTGTTGGTTTGTATGTGTAGTACATATAAAAGTAAAAAACAGGTATCTTTTTATACACGCTAATTTGAAAGTTTAGGGGGTGAAAACCACTCCCAAAATTAGTCCTGAAAAACAGTTTTTTGCCACTTTCTCTTAAATGGAATTGAAAACTAAACAAACCGAAGGCGATCTAGCCAAGGAATATTATTCCGTTTACGAGAAAATGTTAAAAAAAACTGTTCCTGGGGTAAACGTTGGGGGTGGTTTTCACCCCCTTAAACTCTTGAATTAGCACATATAGAAGAAAGACGTGTTTTATTTTTATGTGCACGTTCTATGCCATGTTAAAGGGTGGGATTACCATTTAACGTAGGATATAACGAGTTGTCGTTAATGATCCATTACCCTCCCTCACGGTATCTATTAAAAAAAGTTCGGAGAAATCTCAGAAATGCTAAATTTAATTGGATATATATATTAGTTTTAGGAATAGGACGATTTTTCTAGTCAAGAGAAATTGAAAAGTATCCCATAAAGTCCGTTCCAAAGCAATATTTCGTCACGCATTACCGTGTAAGTCATCGTCTCTCGTTGCGGACTTCACACAGATCGAAACAATGAATGCGGGACATAATAAGGTCCAATCGATCGGAGGTCCACTTCCGCGATCATGCGGTCTAAGGCAGGTGTCAAAAAAGAATTCCCATTTCAAAAGGACCCGCCGGAATGCGTCCGATACCTCATTCAGTTGAAATGACGATACGGTTTCCAAGCATTCACTCCAGAAACGGATCCGAAGAGATCTGGTCTGGGTATCGCGCCAGTTCCCACATTCGACGAAGAGGATTGCGTTCTCTTCCTGTCTTAAATATGAGGTAAGAAGTATTTACCTCATATAAGCCTCGGGAACACACGTGAGGATTTAGAATATAAGAATTTAAGAGTCAGTAAAATGTTAGTGTGTTAACGGATTCAGTCTCATCTGAACCACGAGTATACACTTCTATCAGTTTTTGTAGGGACGCAGTTGTAAATGAGCATAAGGTCGAGACTCGGTTAAACAATCTCTACATACCTACCTTTCGTCCCTGACCCTAGGAATAGAGTTTCATATAAGTTATTAACATAAATGGTAAAATGACATTTTTCATTTTTAAGACTGTTCTTTAGGAATTCGCTAATACAATGAACTCACATTTCTAACTTTCTTTTAAATCGGAGGCAATATAAATTTTAATTGATACTTAGAGTTAGTTTAACTTTAAATGCATTAAACATGTAAAGAGCTACTCTACATGAAATATCGTGAGTAGAGTAAATCAGTGTCATCTCGCACCAATTTCATACAAACCAAAGATATTAAACCCATGAAAATATTATTCACCTCCGCCGTTTTATAAAAAATGTCGATAACAACGGAACGCTGGCCCAACGAACATGAAATTAGCGTGAGACCTCCATTGCGCTATCGAAAAGCTTCCACTGTCTCGATACATTTTTCCAAATTTAAAGATAAAATTGACAACATTTATTACGATTGCCCCGTATTACATCTGACCTCTCTCTCCTAGTGTGATGATTTTTAGACCCAGCTGTATAAACCTATGTAACAACCTCTCCATTCCGAGATTTCTCCGGCATAGATTCTATTATGAAACTCAGACCTAGTCATTATCTGCGATGTTCAGCCTGGCGTGTCAAATTGGACAATAAATGTTGTTTTTTGAACCTCTTGAATGAGTAAAGTCAACTTTAACGAGGCCATCGAGAGTGGACGATTTTTCTGCATTTTTTAAGCTATGAACGAAACCGATTGGTTCATTTAATACAGAGAGGTGCATTTTTTAATATTTCACTTCGCTTGGGTCGCTTGATCGAAACGTCCCGAGGACTTAGAATTCTATGGAGAAAGAGGAATTGTTACGTTCTTAGCGAATAAAACTGAAATGTTTGTCGCCGAATTAAACGATAGATCGAATAGGGGATTCAAGGGTGCAATCGAGCCGACGATTTCGACTCGGTGGCACCTCCGACCACGAAGAGGTCCTGGGCGAGGTCGGCTTGCTTCCGGGGTGCGAAGAGGCGACGACGTTAGTTTCACCTGGACAGTCGAGGACGGAGGTCGATACCAAATCGAGCGGAATAAGATACGTTCGAGACCACCCTCCGCGTCAAGGGGCGTCCCAGAAAACGGCGCTCGGTCGGCAAATGAGTTTCGAAATTTGTCAGAGGGTCGCTGTCCATTGTCCCGGTCCCCGTTGGTACGTGCCGGGGTATTCCGGACGGCCGGTGTATTTCGGGCCGACGACTCAATGGCGCATGAGCGCCCGGAGTTACCGTGTAAGCTCGCGAGAGCTTTCCCGCTTCGTGGTCGAGGGTAGCTTATGCCTAAGACCCTCGAAATTGGGGAGCCCGGTCGAGACCGCGTTCGCCAGGTCGGCGTGCCGATCGGGAAGCCCCTCGGAAGGCGATCCGAGCCTGGTGCCAAAACTCGCGCTTCGGAACTCCAAGGGAGATCTCGATAAATATCGGGGAACGATACCCGTTCGAGAGCAGCCCTCGAAAATGCCCGTTTCAAAGTAAAGCGGCGCGCCAATTACTGCCACGTTCTTGACACTGCCACCCTCCTAAGGCTTTGGCTACCCTACATCCGGATCGGCTCAGATCGAACCAGGTCCGACCGACCCAAATGTATTACTTCCTCCCCTGATAAAAAACAAATATTATAATTTTATCATATTTTTCAGGGAACTTTTATTCACATGGTGTACTCATTTTATAACGTATGTGAAAGAAATTTATAAAATGTGTCATGCGTTTAGTAAATGCGTGTATTAATTTTCCCACGCAATTTCATGTTTTAACGTGATGTCGTCAAACTGTATGTTCATTTGGAAAATTTGTAATAAATGTATACTAATTCGTTTTTAGGACATTAAATGTACGATTCTACGACAACCTTGTGTAATAAAAGTGCATGAATTTTTTGAATATTTCTAACAGGGTATGGACATGGCCACATATTGTTCCACAGATTGGATCGGATCGAATCGGATACGAACATGTGTAGCCACAACTGTAAAAAGCGATACGTTTGTTTCAGTCGGATCTGGCCTGGTCTGGTCTGGTCTGAAGGGATCTAATCGGCTGTAGGGTAACCGTAGTCTTAGATCGGTTTCACCCTGGCAAGGTACCAACGCGATTTAGCAGCGCTGAGTCGCTTATGACGGGATCGAATCTTATTGCTGCTGAACATCCCTAACGTGTAAGATATCTGTAACGCAAAACACGGTTGCAACTGAATCGCGGCGAGTAGTTGTGCTCTCAATCGCGCAGCTACATCGTTAATGCGGCTATAAGGAACAGCTATAAGGAATTATACATAAAATAATTTACGCGATAGTTGCCCCACTAGAAGCCGCCAGAATGAAAGCCGTCCAAAGTCGTCGGTTCGTCTCCTGTATCGTGGATGGTCTTGTTGGTATGGCTTACGTATCGAAACGAATAAACTAAATACGTCGTTAGTGCGCTCAGTAGATGATAATCTTCAAAACGTAGCAGGGGGTGTTGCGTACCTTTTTTGTCGGGGGTGCTATGATAATATAGCCCTGTAAATTAGTTCCAATACTTGCTATAGCCATATTACCGGCCCACCGTACAAAATGATGGAAAATATATCCGATAACAAAGCTTCTTTCCTAATGTGGTGAATCTTGGTTCTGTTTTTTATTCAATGAACCGAACAACGAAAATCGCTGGGTCAACGTATGAGATTGTGCCCTGCTTAACCGATACGTACATGAAAGTCTACGAGATTCGTTCAAGAGTGTATTTTTTGAAGTTACGTATAAATAACGAATATATTTTCGGAAGTTACGTATACCATATTTTTGATAACAATGACCAACGCGCTGTATAAAACTCATTTCTTAATTGTACTCGGCTATGTGGACGGTTTGTCAGTCTAAATTATATTGTTCCGAATCATCGGCACCATTTCATAGAGCCGTTACCGTTCTACAACAGAAACGTATTGTTCTACCAAAAGGGCTACCGGGGTGAATAAGCGAACGCAAGCGAAGCAGATTGTCGCCTTCTAATGCGATTTTAATTTGATGGAAACTGATGTTAATCGTTAACAGTTTAGGGAAGAATGAAAGGAAGGAAGAACACAATTTGGTGGCCAATCTCGGAGGATAATGGAGGACTCGTAACGCGATACGGAGACCTATTCGATTGTACCCACGTTTCGTAATGGCCAGAAATTTTGGCATACAGCGAGCATACGTCTTCCGCGAGAATCCCTTAGGAGGGACTTTTATCGCCTACGATACATCTCATTGTGTTCCCCATGCATATGTTCGCTAAATACACCCTATATATCAAAGACATAAAAGAGTTATATATCGCGGCATAAATGTTATGCACCGGTCGCGTTCTTCGTAGCTGCACTTGTTATATCGCTCTATCTTTCAGAATTTACGACACCCGGCCTTGCCTTGCATAAATTTGACGTGTACGAGATCACGCGCCCGCCCGGGAATTTGACAACTAATTGTTTAGAGCGCACTCGACGAGCAGACTTCCTGCGACGTCTTTCCTCCCCCGATCTTCTGGCCGGGATGAATGCGCGATCATGCGAGCAAACTGACGACGATAATTCGCCGAGAAAGGCGTAGGCGATTCAAAATGGCGCTTCAAAGCGGCGGTACGATATACAGGAAACGTTTGAGGAGAAATTGATTTGTCATTACCTGGCGAATGCGTCCCGCTACAAGTATCCTGATTTTTCACCGAGCGTACCCACAATTCCATGCATTGGGTTGAGGAATAAGTTCCCGCAGTTATAATTACGCTACGTTAAAAACGGCGAGAACTTATTCCTCAGCCTAATATTTTTAAAAAAGCTTGTCGTAGGACGTTGATTAAATTTTCCAACGATTTGTCTATTGTACCGATATATTTTAGGCGTTCGCCTGTCGTCTGTCTAGGCGACCCCAAGAATCGCGTCTGCTTTTCATTGCGTTCCTAAGATCATTCATAAACACTTCATTAACTTTTGTCGCCACTTTCAAGTAGATTACCACTTGAGCCGAAAATCTTAACTTTATGTCCGCACTTCGTGCCTGTATTCGTTCCCATCGTCTTGTGGGTCTTTTCAACCTCTTCACCTACAATATCGTGTGAAAGACGTGGTATGTCAATCGGGCCAAACGTGAACAAAACGTGTGAAAGACGTGGTTTGTCAATCGGGACGGGATAAAGGCAAAAAAAGTGTTGTATGCGCTTCTTTGCTAAAACGATGGGAATACGAGGTCTCGGAGTGAAAACTTAATTGACCTGGAAATCACAGATGGCGCAGGGGGTCCCTCCGCAGTCAATTAGGGCCCCAGAAGGCATGAATCCAGAGGATTTCTGGAGTTTTACTTCGATTTCTTTATAATTATTGTACGAAAACGACAGGTGGAGTATGCCATTTGGTACAATACACAACATAATTCAACCCAGCTGTCAATATAAAAACGAACGTCGGCAACGTAGGCATTTAGAAAAATCTTCTTTATCGTCGTTGATCAAGTTCCTCGACGTGTTTCACTTCACCTTAAAGCGTGTGAAACATCGAAAGCTAATAGAATCAGTGCCGAACGACCCCCTCGCAAATGGTCCGATGACTCCACGATGACGGCGGAGGGCGGCCAACTTCCGGGAGAATTTCACCGCCAGCGATCCCTGAAGTCGGGCTCCGGTTTTAATCCGAGATTATGAAACTGGCCTCGAGAGAGCGAGATCGTCTCCGGCGACAGACCCCGCCAGAAAATCCGTCGTCCCGCGGAGTTGTCAAGACCTCCGTCTACGGCGGGCTCATTTACGAGGGGAATTCAGGAGCGCCGGGATTCGCGCGGCAATCGTAGACCCGGCATATAATGAACTTACGCGATACATAAAACTTTATTTCCGGGGCGTATTTTCCCGGCCACCTTCTGAAAGGAATCTCGAGGATAATCTCACCTCGAGTACATTCTTATTCCGCGCGCGCATCAAGCCTCAATGGCTTCGATTTATCACGTACTTGAGCGAACCACTTGTCCCGGTATAACCCGGGGACGTAAATTTCAAAAATGCATTCACTCCCGGCAAAGGAGAGTCGACGACGCGCCTAGGGGCACCCCCTAGAGGAAGGGAAGACCCGGTGACGCGCGAGCTCGAAAACGGAAAGGGACCACTCGAGTCGAAATTTTCATCCTAACCGGCAAAAATGTTGGATATTCGTGTAGATGATTATGTACGTGGCCTAATGTCCGGTTTTTTTTTTAATTATATTTAACAGTCGACTTCATTTATTATATATATTGTTATGCCGTGAGGTATTTGTCTTCTTGAGGATTCACGACAATTTTTTATTACTAACTTTCACTATTAATTCTTTATTCATTTTTCGCGCCGAATACTATTGGTTCATGACGACGTTTCGATTCGGACAGACAGTTACGACTGACGCTCCTCGAGAGCCGAGAGAGCAGGGCTAAGGATAAGACAAAGGGTATTCCTGTTACGAGATACAATTTTACTGACATAGAACTAACGCTGTGAAGCGGTGTCCATCAATGTTCCCAGGATCTGGCGAGTGGGAAAAGATTAAAAGGGAGAAATGTTAGGGTATAACAATATATACAATTATGAAACACGCTACGAATACATTTTCAATAATGTTGCAATAAGGACACGTTTTGGAAATAACGAATGGTCATTTAAAAGTCGCGGGATGGTTAACCGCAACTGACTATTAATTTCAATTTAGAAATGAAAAATACAATTTAATAGAAAGAATGATTTTTTACTCAAAATAATTTGCATTGACTGATTGAAAAAATTTATTAATTTGTTCTCAATTCCGGGCAGTGAGATCATAAATGTTTTTTTTTCAAACGAGACCTTAGAAAAAAAATCGTAGTCATCTCAAATCTCCATATGATTTCCTCCGTTAAGTAATGTCTTACACTTTACAAGGTCTTCTTTGTATTCTTTCAGTATCATCGCTGTCCTCGGAGATAACAGCCACTTTTAACATTAGTAAATTAATTTCCATTTTCTTTATTTTTCCCGTGCTACGCTTTATTGTAAAGAAATAATTCATTAAGTAATATCTTACACTTTACAAGGTCTTCTTTGTATTCTTTCAGTATCATCGCTGTCCTCGGAGATAACAGCCACTTTTAACATTAGTAAATTAATTTCTATTTTATTTATTTTTCCCGTGCTACGGTTTATTGTAAAGAAATAATTCATTTGTTACATGTATATGGCGCTGCTGGAAATATATCTGGCAATTAAATCGGCTATCCGTTATCCGAACCCGTGGATAACCTTGCTCAGTAGATAAGCCTTATCCGGAGGTGAAGAAAACCAAATCTCGCCTTAAATCTATATATCATATATCTATATGTAATGTATGTAAATGTATAACATATCTTCCACATATATTTTTTCGGAACATATCCAAACGCGAAGAAATCGAGCATAAGCAATTTATTTTATCACGAGACTAACTTCGCATTATTGTACTTTAAATGAGTACAATACAAAATATGAAATAAATTCATTTTAGATTTTTTATTTAGATCGCTTTCATAATTACGGAGACATTTGGAACACTTTCGAATGCGATACCCTGAAATCAGAAACAATGGGGAAGACAAGCGGGCAAATGTATGCTACATTTCAAAGAACAGCATTTTTTACCCGAGAATACATACAAAGATATTCAACATTTTGAACGGAACGATAAGATGGAATGAGAACTCGGTTCAGGGGTAAATAAATGTATTACAACGCGTTTTTATCAAAATACACACAATTGTTGGAAGTAGTTTATGTAGCAATAGTGTCGTAACTACTCCAATAAAGAAGGCAGCTTTTGACTTATTTGTTATTTAAATTAAGTTAAACATAATATGGGATGCGTATTTACCTTACAAGTTCGCACTCTAAAATAATCTTTCTTAACGACATTGTTATGATCGGCACAATTTCGTAATTTTTTCTAGTTGCGGTACATGAAACACATCCATCCTGTTACGTTTTGAAGATTCTTGTAGACTGAGTGCACCTACATTGTATTTTGTTTGTTCATTTCGGTATGTAAAGCATACCGGCAACGTCGTTCATGATTTAGGGGACAAACTAACAAATTCAAGGAAGGTAGTGATATTAAAAACATAGCAATAATCGACGCATGTACCTTAACTCAAGTCGGGGTTTTTTTGTGAAAAATGGAAATTATTTTGCCAAATAGGAAGTACAAAGCCGCAGCTAGCGACAATCTGTGAAGTTTTGTGATTCATTGTCGAAGATCTTGTCCATTTGGAATTAACAACACTTGATGAGTGTTAACAGCTAAAGGAATTTGTGGGATCTTAAATTTTGTTTTATGAAGAGATATGGACTTGGATTGAATTCTGCTAGGTAAGGGTGCTAAATCTGGGGGTAACGAGAATTAACAACACTTGATGAGTGTTAACAGCTAAAGGAATTTGGGGGATCTACAATTTTGTTTTATGAAGAGATTTCGACTTGGATTGAATTCTGCTAGGTAAGGATGCTAAATCTGGAGGTAACGAGAATTGACAACACTTGATGAATGTTAACGACTAAAGGAATTTGGGGCATCTTAAATTTTGTTTTATGAAGAGATTTGGACTTGGATTGAATTCTGCTAGGTAGGGATGCTAAATCTGGGGGTAACGAGAATTGACAACATTTGATGAATGTTAACGGCTAAAGGAATTTGGGAGACCTTAAATTTTGTTTTATGAAGAGATATGGACTCTGATTGAATTCTGCTAGGTAAGCATGCTAAATCTGGGGGTAACGAGAATTAACAACACTTGATGAGCGTTAACGGCTAAAGGAGTTTGGGGGATCTTGAATTTTGTTTTACGAATAGATTTGGACTTGGATTGAATTCTGCTAGGTAAAGATGCTAAATCTGGGGGTAACGAGATAACGGTTTTTGGGTTCTGTTCTATGCGAATCCAAAAGTGGAGCATGCTTTTTGAAATGAAGTTATGGAAGACAAACGGGACGTTCGATAAGTATCTGCAGATACTTTTCCGGTATATTTACAGTCGAAGTGCTGCTAGAATAGTTTGTACGGCAGATTCCAGCAAATACCGAGTTTTATGACTTATAAATCACTGTTGGTAACTCGATGTCGATATCGAAATACTGGAAAGGTAAAGGAGGCATATCGATAAGAAATGAATTACTCAGGAAGAAAGTCAATGTTCAGTTTCAGTCCGGGTGCCTTTCATTTTGGTATCATACTTTCCCATACTCCCAACATGAAGGAAACTCGGATACAACTTAATCAATTGTACACTATCACTGAATTTGTGATCGAGAACAAAGTACTAGTAGGAACGTCTAAATATAAAAGTTAAAAAGAGAAAATATTCTTGTAGCTGATAAGTCTCTCAAAATCGTATACTGTTTTCACGTATTCATCGTGTTAATAAAGGATTTATTATCGTTTGAAAAGTTTTATAAGTATGAAATTACTTTTTTAATTTATAGGAAGAGTATATTTTCATAAACTGATTTATGAAAAATTTCAAGTACTTAGCAACTGCAAAAGAAATGCATCATTGATACTCAAATAACAGTTCTAGCAGATAGAAGCAAACGAGAATTAGAAGGAAGAAATGAGTTTGCGATTTTCTTCTTGAATGGGTTATTTTAAGCTTTCAAATCGACATTGTCGATTTAAATTTTCAAATTGTTTCAATCTCAAAAAGAATGTAATTCTTCAAGGCGATGTGAATGGCGCCGGGAAATTTGATCGTTATTGGTAAAAACAAGTTCTTGTAACTGATTTACCACTTGAAATGGCGAGACACATTACCGACGTTTAGATTTATATTGACAGCTATATTGTGCCATATTGAGAATTGTACAGACTGGCATGCTCCTTAGGATAGTTCCAGGAAAATGATTATGAAGAGATCGAAGTGAAGCTCAATAAATTTTTTGGATTCATGATTTGTGAAATTCTAATCGACAGGAAGGCCATCTGTGGTGTTCCGTGGGAACCAAATCTTTGATCCAACTCATTTACGATGCTCGTGTTAACCACACTATATACTTCTAATTCACGGGTATACTTTTTTCTCTTTTACGAGGCTGCATATATAATTATCGATTATTATCATATTCTAAATTATCAAGAATGATTCCTGACGCTCTCAATTGTTACTATGAAGCCTTCTATATGTAAAATAACGGAAACATATGTGACCAGTACGCCACGTCGGTTCTGGTCCAAGCTAAATAAAAGCATTGAACGAAATGCAATCTTTTGAGTGTCGGAGACGGTATATATATAATTATCGATTATTACCATATTCTAAATTATCAAGAATGATTCCTGACGCTCTCAATTGTTACTATGAAGCTTTCTATATGTAAAATAACGGAAAAATATGTGACCAGTACGCCACGTCGGTTCTGGTCCAAGCTAAATAAAAGCATTGAACGAAATGCAATCTTTTGAGTGTCGGACACGGTCTTTGGACCTCTATAATCGCGTGGCAAAATTTCGGACAAATCGGCTTCAGTATTTTGAAAAAGAGGGTATACGCGGAATTTGGTCATGATCGATCGATATGTAGAGACCATCCTTCACATTACCTTAATAATCTTAGGTTGAGGAATAAGTTCCCGCCGTTTTTAACGTAACGTAACGTAATTAAAACGGCGGTAACTAATTCATCAACCTAATACATTAGGTGTATAATTGTTCTCTCCATTTTTCATTGAAAAGTAGTTTAACTAGTAAAAAAGAAGGAAATTCGAATGTCTCGATGGATTTAAAATGGACCACGATGGAAAAATACTGTTAGCTCTGAAATTCCGAAGTAATTTACAAGCGACCCAAAGAAGGAAGAAGATCTCCGTTCGTGAAAACTGCTCGGTAGATTCTTAAGCGGAAACGGAAACCTCATTGCCTCTGACGAATACCTCGAGCTTTTATTACGAAAGCATCGGGTTGGGTGGTTTCGTACTGATGAGATCTCCAGGTGCTGCTTTCGGTTGATGGATGAGATTTACGTTGCCCCCGTAAATGGCCGCTTTCAGGAAGGACTATAAGCAAGATTACAAGCAACCTCAATTAGGCCAAAAGTAGTCCAATAAAGAAAAACCCACGAACCCTTTGTCAACCGTTCTACGCATCTTCGTTGTTAGCATCTTACGTAATTCTTAATGAAAGTGCATATTTTTGCAATACCTTTTTCAAATTCAGAAAATATCTCTATCCACATTCATGAATGGTACTTCAACAAGTGTGGATTGTTATAGGACATTGTTATAGGACATAATAAAATTCCACTTTGATTTTATGCGAGGATGTTCCGATGGTTTCTTACTTTAAATATGAATTTTGTAACTGGACTGGAAATATGGCTGGGTTTTTTTATGTTTATTTGTAAGAAATTAATGTAATTTAAATGGTGCGTAATCTCGTTTACGGTACTTTCACAAACGATTTGTAGGATATAATTCCCTAAAGTGTTATTAATGAAATGTCTACATTTGTACTAGTTCTATTAAATCATCTACGTTGAACTGTATTTTTATCAAATCCAATTAGACCAGAGTTGCGCATTTAGGATGATTACTTATAAATACAGCACACAATGCTTTATTTTTATCGCTAACAAGAGAGCGAAGCAGTTTCGTGTACTGAAATGTAATTTTTGTGCAAATTCCGTCTTACTAATAAATCATATTTCCTGAGATATGCATCCTAAGGCATACAATTTCTAATTCAACCCTTATCTTTGTTTTCCTATCTCCCTCGTGCAATAATTTCTACCGATAAATTAAAATCGAGTTAATGATAAGCCTTGCCTGATTGGATGTGCAAATTGGTGGACGTTTTATCTCCGATGTACACACGTCGATATTAATGGAGCCAAACGCCCATAACATGATTAGGTTATGTTGCGTCCTTGTCTTTACCGTAGTTTACTTTCATTAATTCTCAGCAGTTGCAGAAACGATAAGCGTGATATGAAACGAGAAGCGTGGCTCCATATGATATTCCAATACGAGAAATTCCCACCAGATGATATTAGTTCAGTCTTGCATATCTTATTGAATACGTCCCACGCATATTCCTTATCATTTCATGCGATGTTCTTTTATTATTTCTCGTAGCTTGGACGCAAATTGTCCGTTTATTATTATATATATTTACTATTATACAGAATTTGTCCTAGATAGGGAAAACGCAAAATTAAAATATCACGTTACGCACATCGCAATACACCCGTCTGAAAAACGCGTTCATTTGGGACACTATTCAATTTCTCCATTCTTCTCTTTTCTTAATGGATTAACTTTTGAACGTATTCAATTTTCGGACATTATTAAAATACATGCCAATCATTTGAGTGACATGGAAACTCATATATATGAAACGCGATTGCAGGTGACAGCATGACAATTTAAATTCATAATACAGAATACTCATTAGGATTAATATTTCATCGTAATGCGTGACTTGTGTTTCACCCCTCCCACTGATATCCTGTAAACGCTTATATTTACCATACAACCTATATATTACAGTTTGCAGTAGTTATTGGGAGAATAAACGCAGTATTCCACCAAAACGCGGCTGCACATAACAAAATGACATTTTAAATCCGTAACAAAGAATATTTATTTGTTATTATTATTTTAGTAAATATATACAAGACAAACCCACACAGGATAACCCGTCATCGGGTCATTTGCCATACACGGGTGTGTGTTATCTCAAAGAAATACGTCACAACGCGTTTACAGGAGATTTAGACTCCGCATCAACATCCGCCCCGAATTCCATGTCATTTTATGTGTATATCTAATCGACTACTTGTATATCAAAATCTGTAGTAATTACTTGGAGGATAAAAACCGCAACATTATGCATTGTAAGTCCGTAATAAAGTATATTCATTATTAACATTTCATTGAATACGTTCGGTGCACCACATACACGACGTCCTGTCATCGGTTGACGTGTCCTGCACGCGTATTGTTTCAAACTAACGCAAAGAACTACCTCACGGCAACATCTACACGAGATTTAGACTCCACATTTGCACCCCCGTCGGTCCCATATCCCGAAGACGCGTTCACCAGGTACCATACGCGACAAAGTCCGTATACTAATTTCTGCCTTACAAGGAAGGTATCCCAGGTCGATCTCTCGAATTTGATTTCTTTTATAATATGTCACAGTAGACTAAAAACTAAGCGACGTCTTTTCTTTTTATCTACCATTACACACTTTAACCCTTTCGTTACCTTGGACGAGATATCTCGCGACTCAATACTGGCCGATTAACGCTTTTGACGAGATATCTCGCGATCCGGTAGTAGCTGTATTTATTTCTTCCTTTTAGCTATACGAATAGAATTAGTTATAAAATATATTCATCTAGAATGTCAAAATATTGGTGCTAGAAAGCTAGATTATCGTCAAAAGCGTTAATCCCCTACTACCGGATCGCGAGATATCTCGTCAAAAGCGTTAATCGGCCAGTATTGGGTCGCGAGATATCTCGTCCAAGGTAACGAAAGGGTTAAGGGAGTGAAACCACCATCCAAAGGCCTGTGAGGGGTGGCTCACCACTTAATTTTTTGTTTTCTTATTTTTTGAGAAAATTATATTTTTCATTTCTCGTTATGAGAAAGCTTTTCCAGGTGGATTGGTTAAGAAATATTACGTTCTTGGGGGTGAAATTGCCAAATCGCCCCTTGACATGCCTTACTTTGGTTTCACTCCCTTAAAGTGGTTAATGGCAGATGAAAAAAAATACGTGTCGCTTAGTTTTTAGTCTACTATAACATATTATAAAAGAAATGAAATCGAAGAGATCGACCTGGAATACCTTCCTTGTTAGTCCCCTTGTACCGTCGCGTCGTCCACGTGAGCGTTTGTTGCCGTCCTCGGGGCGTAAATCCGGGACCTCGCGATTTGCAATTAAACTCGCGAACACGAAGATAACGCGACGACCGTACGCCAACTTAATATTGCACGGCTGGTTTTTAACTGTATGTGGACCTGAGCTAAACTGCTCTTATGGTCGGGTGATTTCTGTTGAAATCCGTGCGCGATATTCTCTTGTTGAGAATTGACTGGTTGAAATTAGTGAATCAAGTCGACCGGTTAAAATGTGGGAACCAAGTCGACCGATTGAAAGTAGTGAACCAAGTGACGCTCTTCGAGGATCGCAAAGCTCTCGAAGGTAGCGTCCGCATGTCTCCCTCGCAGAGTGGGAGTTTAACAAATTTGAGATTCTCGAATCAGAGAATCGTGTGGGAGGAGTAACGTTGGAAATTCTGAAATGACTTGAGTTTTCTCCGGAAAAAAGCCCCAAAAAATGTAAAGGAGGGATTCCTCCCATCCAACACTTGGGCGCCTTGGAGTCAACCTTTTTATGGGTTTATTAGGGTTGGACCATTTGAAACCGGAAATTTAGCAAATCCAAGGGTTTTTTTGAGAATAAATGAAACCGCGAGCATGAAGCAATTTACGTCGCTTGGTTCGACGTTTAAAATAAATTGCTACGACCGCTGTAAAGCGATAAAGAAACGCGAAGGAAAGTTGTTCTAGGCATTGGGGCTGAGAATCCTGAGAATTTTAGAAATCCGATTGTTAAACATGTGGTTGAATCTAATGTGTCAGGATGCATGTACGCAACACCCCTATCTCAGGGAAAGCTTATTTGTCCTGACGCGCACTCCGGCAAACGGCTCGCGGTGCCGGCTCGTTAAGATTTTCCAGCGAGCAGCGAGTATAAGACATCTTTCCTCGCATAATAATTCCTGAGTTGGAATCGTATCGTTGATAAGCACCGCCCGGCGCAAACTCGGGGAGACGGGTCTTGGGGTGCAGCTCCGAGTAGGTGCGCCGACACGGAGAAGTCCTCCCGAAAGTGGATCCAGCTTGGTACTTGGGCGAACTGGAAACTCCATTACTTGGCTTCGTAATGTGCGGGGTGCGGGAGGGAACTTTACCGGCAGCTTCCAGGCGGCACGCACGCGGACGGAAGTGCTCCCCTCCCGGGCCTCGCGGTGCGTAATACCAATTGCGCTAATTACGGTCCTCGATCACGGGCCGTTTCTTTTCGTGGTGAGGCCGAGCCCTCGGGCGGGACGGTTAAGAAAAATTACGCACCGAGTCAGACTTCCGTGCGCCGTCACGACGTACCGTTGGCTCCGAGAGCCGATCACTCGTTTCGACCAGCGGATTTCTCACCATTTCCTTTTTTCTTTCTTTACTCGCGAAACTAATTTACCTGCCAAAAAATCCTGGAACCGTAATCGACTGCGGTAACACTTGAATTTCGTCCGGGTACTCCTCGCACTTCCTGCGGTCAAAGTTCCATGACATCGCGGCGCAATCTTTATTCACGTTTAAGGCGGCCTAACGTCTTAAGATGATATGAAAGGCCGTGAGAAATTTAATCGAGGTCGATAAATTAATCTATACTGTGGGAGCGGTGTGGGCGTATCGGAGTAAAACGAGACCCAGAAACTGGCAAGAATACTTTATTTCAAATAGACTTCGGAGGTCCCGATCATCACTCTCGGGAGTACGGCACGACACTCACTGCCCGCTACCCGAAAGGTAGCTCGCGTCTGTGTATACATGGGCGTAGCCGGATTCCCCAAATCTACTACAATACCATTTTTGGTGGTAACATTACTTTGAATATTCAAATGGTAACTTAAGCTGCTGCGTCCCGTTACCGACATTTATATTTATGTTGGTCTTTTACAGTCTACGTTGAGAATTGTAGGAACTGAATCGTTCCGTATGTCATTTCGGTAAAGGAATGATGAAGAGATCGACGTAAGACTGTTGAAATCTCGTGAATTCATTATTCTAACGACCGTTTAGGACCAACGTCGCCATCTGTGACGTTTAGCTGCAACTGAATGTTTACCCTGAAAACACGTGTTAGCCCCGGGACATTCTTTTGCAATCGTTGGTGAAAATATTTTCCGTATTCTCTTATCTGACTTTGTAATATTCCATTTCTACGGCATTCTAAATTGTTCGAGCTAGGTCCTGAAACTCTCCATTTTCGATTCCAAGCCTCCAAGAAGCGTAAAACATCGAAAATGTGCCTAGACTGCACCATGTTGGTTCTAGGCCATCACAAGTAAATCAATTTTTGATGAAAAATGAAATTTCGTGAGTTTCACAACCTACTTTAGGGCCTCCATATTCCCGTGGTCAAATTTGAAACGAATCGGTACACCCAATTCAGAGGATACTTTCCCCGACAATTTGACTTCTCAGATATATATAGGCTGACTCTTTCATATCACTTTAAGGCGACACGAAAGGGGCGTCTAAGGGGTCAATCCTTTGTAAGCTTTTCCGTCAGATAAATGTCCCGAATCGTTTGAAATTTCACTAGGTAAATATGGCAGCCACGAGGAAGGTCTTGACACTAGGGAGTTTCGTTTTTATAAGCAAATGAAAATGTTTATATACCAGTTAAAAATAGATGAAATTTCCTGGGTGTCAGGACCGTTCTTCGAGCTCAACACATTCGCCCCCGGCAAATTTTTCCCGTTTTAAATACTGAATACCGGCGAAAATAATGAAATTCTGAAACTGGTTGCCGCAAACTTGTATCGTGTAACGTTATGGTCGTGATTCACGTCAGCGGCAATCAAGAATAGAATGTAAAATGACGTCAGCGGTCGCGATTGTGTTAAGATGGAGAAATTTTGAAAGATTCGATACAGCCAGTTCAGAGAAGAATTTGAATCTCGCTTAGAAAGTAAACTTTTCGCTCAGCGTACGATACACCGTGGGGTTAGAATTCCATAATCGTTTTTCTTTTTTGTTGGTATACATCATTAGGTGGTCGCCCTGCATACCTTGTGAAGAGATCTCATTAGCACGCAATCCTGAAACACGGGGAAATTTGAGTTGTCCGAAGATGTCGGAGATGTGTTTACCTTGTCTTCGCGCGGCCGATCGACCGTGTGATTATCTACTTCCTGTCGAAGAAGCTTAAAAGTATACCTACGGTCGATCGGTCACGCGCAAAGATGCTGGAAGCGCCGCCACTCTGCCAATGAAAGTTTCTGTTTCTTAAACGGCTGTCGGCTAATTGAATTCCTGAGCAGAACATCTCTTACCGCTACCCAAGTTAGTGCACAAAAATATTAAGGGAGTAAAGAGGTTCAACGCGGTTCTTAATGCTTCTTTCGGGTTTAACTGCAAATAGACTATACGAGAAAAATACTTTCACCTATCGATATTATGACCACTTTTAAAAGGATTAATCAAAATATTTTAATAAGTTCACTAAGATCTTTATGGTAACGGGAATGGTTTCCTAAAAGAAAAAATAGTTTGCTTCTTCAGTTTATTTATAATGCAACCCGAAAGAAGGACTAACGTGAGATTTACTCGTGTCAAACGCGTATCCCCTTAAGGTGAAGTGAAACACGTCGAGGAACTTGATCGACATCGATACAGAAGATTTTTCTAAATACCTACGTTGCCGACGTTGGTTTTTATATTGACAGCTGGATCGAATTAGATTGGGTATTGTCCTAAATGGCATACTCCACCTGTCGTTTTCATACAATAAATATCAAGAAATCGAAGTAAAACGCCAGAAATCCCCTGGATTCATGCTTTCTGGGGCCCTAATTGACTGCAGAAGGACCCCCTGCGCCATCTGTGATTTCCAGGTCAATTAAATTTTCACTCCGAGACCTCGTATTTCCATCGGTTTAGCAAAGAAGTGCATACAACACTTTTTTTGCTTTTATTCCGTTCAAATGCGAGTTTATCGATTACCAGAGTGTTCTAAATTGTTGTAAAATTGTCCTGACCCTATCATTTCTCATATCAGAGCATTCGATAATTGTATGTTGATCGAAATATGAGAGCTCAATGCCATTTGATTCTGGTCTAAAAGATGTTTTGGAAAAACCCAAATTTTGAATGTGTCAGGACAATTGTTAGATGATCACGAGTCATGTGTCAAAGTTTCGGACAGTTTGGTCCAATACCCTTAAAAAAAAGTGTTGTATTTGAATCGAAGTGATGATTTGAAGGGGGTTTCACTTCACCTTAAGGAACGACAAATGGATTTTTGTGACATCACAATTCGAGCAATACAACGTAGACCAAATTTTAAACTATATTTATCTACTACTGTTTTTTTCTTTTCCTAAATTTAGAATTGTTAACTACAACTTATCTTTATAACATTTTATATATTTCTGGTAAATTCTTTCCACAATTTTGGCGCCTGATTTTGAAGCAAAAGTCGAAAATAAACAGCTCTGAAATAGTAGCTAAAATTATTCTCAAGATTAATGCGATAAATGGCGAACTGAATTGAAATGAATTAGTCAGGTATTTTAATCCACTCGAGTCTATAAACGGTTGACAATATCGAGTCGTGCTTAAAAGATTCATTCCGGAAACGTATCTATAGAGCACAATCAGCCAATTCTGAATCAAACCGACCATTTTCATTTCCTTCGTCCGACTGGTTGAACCTTAACGGTTCGCGAGACCGGTCCATAACGGTTTGGAAGAATTCGCGTGATAAGGTTACTGGAATATGAACTTTGCACATATCTGGCTTGCGGTGCCGGATGTGGACTCATTCGGACGGAACCTCGAAAGAAGTTGCGAAAACCCGTAGGCACTTCCTCCACTGTCCAACGGCACACAAATCACCATCAGATACCAATGCCCCACGTTAAGGGGTTACATCCGTACAGCTAAAGGAGAAATGAATGATTTTGCGGCATTCTTTTACAGGTGATAATATATAAAGTCAGAAACGTACTAGACAGGATTGATCGTTCAAGTACAAAAAGCAAATAACCCATAATAATTCTTGTTTGAAGCTGTTTGCTCTCTGACATACTTCGGAGAGAACCGCTGCTCAAAAGTTTATTTTAAAATACCTCTACACATTTCACTAATAAATATCATGTAGAAAATTGACATTATGGGTATTTTGTCCTCCCGAAAAAAAAAAAGAAAAATACTTAGATCAGTTGTTATGGCAGAATTTTATTCGAAGAAGAAAAATATTCGTTTCCAGTATTTTAATAGGTGGACAATAAGTACTTATTGATGGACGTTTCATTTTATTTCTTATGTTCTAAAAACAAATTGACAGAAATAGCGGTTTTTTTAGGCATCAATGTGACGAAAGTCTTTAAAGTGATATGGAAGTAGCATCCAAGGAATCTTCTTCATCAAACTTCTCTTCGAACTGGGTGTACCGAATCATTTAAAAAATTACCGCCTGCATATGGAGGCCTTAAGGTGAAGTGAAACAACCTTCAAATCAGTCGATTCGAATACAACACTTTTTCTTAAGGGTATTAGACTAAACTGTCCGAAACTTTGACACATCACTCCTGATCATCTAACGACGATCTAACGAATTGTCCTGACACATTTAAAATTTGGATTTAAAAAAAAAAATGGTTTAACTCAGCCCAGACCAAAACCAAAATGGCGTCGAGCTCTCATATTTCGATAGATATATAATTATCGAAGGCTCTGATATGAGAATCGAAAGGGTCAGGACAATTTTACAACAATTTAGAACACTCTGGTAGTCGATAAGCTCGCATTTGAACGGGATAAAGGCAAAAAAAGTGTTGTATGCGCTTCTATGCTAAAACGATGGGAATACGAGGTCTCGGAGTGAAAATTTAATTGACCTGGAAATCACAGATGGCGCAGGGGGTCCCTCTGCAGTCAATTAGGGCCTCGGAAAGCATGAATCCAGAAGATTTCTGGAGTTTTACTTCGATTTCTTTATAATTATCGTACGAAAACGACAGGTGGAGTATGCCATTTGGTACAATACCCAATATAATTCGATACAACTGTCGATATAAAAACGAACGTCGGCAACGTAGGCATTTAGAAAAATCTTCTTTCTCGACGTCGATCAAGATCCTCAACGTGTTTCACTTCACCTTAACCCTTTGAGCGTTGTGAACCCATAAGTGCGTCCGACGTTTGGTCCAATATTGCTTGCACGCCCTGATGAAATTCCCCCATATGCCAAAAGGGCTTAGCGGTCAAAGGGGTAAGACAGATCCTGGCATGCGTGACAATTTTTTTTTTATTTCTTTGTAAACATTTTAAATTTTTTATTTAAGAAAAGTAGTTTCATAAGTATCAGGGCCTTCCTTAAGGCCTCCATATTCACGTGGCAATGTTTCAAACGATTCGGTACACCCAGTTAAGAAAAAAGTTTCATAAATGAGTGATCCCTCCGACGTCGGTTTTCAATTAGACATCCAATTAGAAGAGATGCGATCGATACGAGCATCGGTACATCAGGATGAAAGGAGATTCGCAAATCTAGTGCGAGTATCGGTACTCAGGAAAGTGGCGAGAAATATTCCGACGCAAGTGCGGAAGCAGAGCTCGCATCGAGGTGAAGATGAAACCGAAAGGGAAAAATGCCAATATCGTAGCGGTATCCTTGCTGGGACGGATTCCTGGTCGAACCATCAACGAGGTGGGAATGATTTACGTCTATGAGGCTCACCTGATATCCACGCAAAATCACTTCCCTAGGTTATCAAATGTACTAAAAACGCCTAAACAAACGAAAAATCTTTCCGTTGGCCTCCAAAATCCAAGTTTTTTACCTCAGTTCTTGAGAAGCGCAAAAAAAAATATAATTTAAAATAAATTTCTTTCGCTTTTTAAACTCATTTGTCGGTTAATGTGACATATTTTTGTTTCATATTTTGAAAAATTTCATAAGTTTTCTCAGGGTCTCGGGAATAATTTAATGGTACGAGGCTCGCCTATAATCCACTGAAAGTCATTTCCTTAGATTGTCAAAGTTCCTAAAAATGCGTAAACAATCGAAGGATCAGGAAATAAATTTAGCGACCGCGGAGGTTCGAAATGCACATGCCGAAAATCTAGGGTAGGGATTTCGAGGAGATTCTAATTGTAAGTCCCACATCACATCTTACCGGGAGATGCACCATCGGGACAGGTCCCTTCGTTCCGGGCCAGGTCGGGATAACAATGGTAACGGTATGGTAAATTCGTGCGAAAGACTCGGGCCCCTCGAGAGAAGGGTCACCGTTTACTTTTCGACACGGTGACCCCGGGTTCCTCGTGCGTGCCTCTTTTATCGATGCCAGGGCGATCGGGAATCTGGGCCAGGGTAAATCGCGGAGCCGCATCCTCAGACATTCCGACGACGAGGACTCTTCCCGTGCTCGGTGACCCGACGTCGATCGCGGGGAAGGAGACGGAACGTCGAGGGAAACAAAATTGCAGGCGGGAGAATAAAGCGAACGAGGTCGGCCCCAACGGTTATCACCATTAAGGCCGGCATTCAGCGATCTTCGACGGGGCGCGAGAGTTTAGTGCCGGGGCCGTACAAAATAATGAATAAAAATCGGCCGGAAGCCCCGCACTATCATCCGGATTTCTCCCCGGGCTCCGACCTTTCCTGCTCCCCAGGGCCGCGGCCCCATCCCGGTCCAACTCGGAGTCCTCCGGTCCAGAGGGAACATATTTGCCGAATACTCGGCAGAGGTGGAGGCGCGGACGACATTCGTCCCTGTCGACGGTTATTTCCCATTCCGAGGGCCCCGGAGTGGCGAAGTGTTTATTGGGTCGTCCCGTCGACTCACGGATAAGGGAGGAGTATCGATAAGCTAAGAAATTCGGCTCCCGTTTGAGAAAATATGCGTCATCATTTTTAACGAGGGCATCGCGGATATTAGAAAGAAAAAAGAACAGTTTATTCCTCGGGAACGAATTTATTTTCTTTTCTACGAAGCCCCGAAACGTGTCCCCGCGACTGCGGAAAAGTGCCGTCTTTCGCAGAAGTGTCTTTAGAAAAAGTTAAAACACATCCAACTCTTGTCGAATCGAGCTATGTAGGTTCCCACGCAAATCTTCAATGTTCCATTAATGTACTTAATGGTACAAATTGTCACGTCCAGGTTCTGAAAGCATTCGATTTCGATTCAAACCTCTCAAAATGCGTAAAATGTCAAAAGTCTTCGTTGACGACTTGCGGCTCTAGTCTGAAATAAATCCAAAAATGGTTCACGTAGACCTAAATTTCATGCATATGTCAAGCCTCCCTTCCGGCCTCCGGGTTCACGCTGTAAAATTTCAAACAATTCGGTGCGTCCAGGTCGGACAAAAGTTTCACGAACAAGCTTTCTCCCCGACATCCCTTGGGAGCCAAGAAAACGCTTGCAGGCCCCCCGACTGGTGTAAAACGAATTCCCCTTTCTACCCCCTTAATGATGAAATTTCGCAAAATCTTATCTTCGCGGTGTAAAAGGAACGCACTCTCCGATTGTCGCGTTTCTTGCCCCAGCTGTTCAGACCGGCCGATGACGAATAAGTCGGACAATTAGTCAGGACTTGTTCTTTATAGAAATAGTTTGCCCCCTCGAATACCACTTTCGTATCACCTTAACGGGCCCATCAGTCGGTGGCTCCACGCCGACGGGGCGCAGGTATTTGCCGGTATTGCTCTTATCACCGGTCCCCGATACGTCCCGTTCTGTCCCAATTTACAGTTCGCGTCCGGCGTAATCGCGGTCGCGTATGCCCGCGACGCGTGTGCGTACATACGTTCGCGTGTACTTCGGCGGCCGTAAAATGTCCGACTGGTTCGCGCCAGGGTCCACTGATCGCGAACGTATCCGAGCCGAGTCCGTTAAGCGCGGCTGGTACTCGATCCATTTCGCGATCGAAAGAGTGCGTGATTAAACGCGCCTGTCACGGGCCGCTTTTCTATCCTCCTTTTTGGCCCCGGCTCGATTACGCGGCTTCCTCGGCGCCGCGCGTCGGGTCGCGTCGTCGTCCTCTCGGCGCGGCCCTTAATCTCTTAGGGATTACTTTGTTCTTCATTTTTCCATCCCCCGTATCGTTACGTATCGTTACGTATCACTCGGTATCGGTCCCCCTATCTGCTCGTACGCGGAAAACGTATATCATAAGAGAGGCATCGACCGTGGCATCGATTGCAAATCGCGGACCGAAAAATGGAATCGATGATGATTCATGTAATTAAGATTCAGATCAGTGGTTTCGTTTAGCGCGAGGCGTACAGTCGGTGGCCGAATTATTTCCTACGTGTGTTAAAATTGCGGTACAAAGGCAACGATGCCTTTCAAACACACACCGAATGCCTGAAGTAGCGTTAAACGGAATAGGTAATCCAAGGTGATACGAAAAATCACGCCCAAGGTATATTCCATGAATGTCGTGCGTTAAACGTTTCCACAAAATGTTCTTGCTATGTAATGGAAAGGCATCGATCCCAGCCTGGATCCTTTCCGGAGTGCTATGGATATTTTTCTTTGCGTCGTATTTTAATTCTTCGTCGTCGTATCGAACTTTCAGGGATGCTTTGTTCAATTTTGTTTTACTTGTCCTGGTGTCTTTTGCCATTTTTCTCTTGAATAGTTCCTAGGAATTGTCGATGGGATGGTCCATCGATAGTATGTACCACTAGGGAAAGACGAACGTTGCGAGGGTTGAGATAAAAATACTTGTGGAGGAAAATATAAGTCTGCGGGTGTAGCGATAAAGGTTGAATCTGAAAAAATGAGAAGAGTTTTAGGGTGACTAATTGGTAGGCCACCGACTGCATATTTCTGATCTTTTCGCTGCCAATGACTGCAGGATCGCCTCGAAATGTTGTTCATGCACTACGGCGAGGGGGTCGTCCAGCACCTGGAAGTTACATGCGAGGGAAAAGGTATTCGCTCGACAATGCGCCAATGATTTCAAATAAATATTCGCGTTTCTGCGTAACATGTATGTTTATGTTTATGCTTCCTTAAAGCGACTATCTAAGGCGTAGATAGCGAACTCGGAATACCAGACATTGCCGCGCGGGAAATGGACGCTTATGGCACGGAGTCCCGTTCCGTGGTGGCGTCCTGGAGCCAGTTCCGCCGTGGCGAAAGGGTTAAGTGCTCGTAATCCAGCATTAATTTCGTGTTTACTTTGAAATTGTTAAAACCATTTCGTTGTTATCAATGACCCCGTACCCATTAAACTGTTGGAACTTGAAAATTGACCCCCTGAACACATTAATCCGTTCCACATTGGCAAAAGGGTTAAATGATCGCAATCCAGCATTAATTTTGTGTACCCATTAAACTGTAAAAACTTAAAAATTAACCTCCTGGAAACATTGATCCGTTCCGCATTAGCAAAAGGGTTAAATGATCGCAATCCAGCATTAATTTTGTGTACCCATTAAACTGTCAAAACTTAAAAATTAACCTCCTGGAAACATTCTTCCGTTCCGCATTGGCGAAAGGGTTAAATGATCGTAATCCAGCATTAATTGTGTGTTTACTTTGAAATTGTCAGAACCATTTCGTTGTTATCAATTACCCTGCCCCCATTAAACTGGTAAAATTGTTAAATTAACCCCTTGGAAACATTCATCAGTTCCGCATTGGCGAAAGGGTTAAGAGATCGTAATTCAGCATTAATTTCGGATTTACTTTGAAATTGTTAAAACCATTTTGTTGTTATCAATGACCCCGCACCCATTAAACTGTTAAAACTTGAAAATTGAACCCCTGAACATATTAATCCGTTCCACATTGGCGAAAGGGTTAAATGATCCGCATTGGCGACAGGGTTAAATGATCCGCATTGGCGACAGGGTTAAATGATCGTAATCAAATATTAATTTCGTGTTTACCTTGAAATTGTCATTGTAATTTTATCATTGGAATTGTTACGTAAAAGTTTAAAAATGAATTCCCCAAAAACATTTGATCTCCTTCGCCTTGGCAAGAGGATAAACGATCGTAACGAAAGTTTAATTTCATATCTATTACGCTATTTATAACTTCTATATTGTGATTAATGTTATAATTGTTGAAACCTCAATGTTTAATAAATAAACCTCTCGGAATCGTTAGCCTCTTCAAAAATGTTGACACATCTTCAAGTGAATCAGCTGATGCATAATCGATTCATCGCCTGTAATTAATAAATTGCAATTGTTGAATTCAAAAACATTCAATTTTGTGATTCCATTTTAGTCCCTGACTACTGGTAAAGTGCAAACGAAATTTATGAAAATTTCAATCTAACTAAGAGCTATTAATGTTAACAATTTTTAAATCAGTGGAAATATGAAAGTTGTAAATAGTTGCTAGTTACAAATTAATCGTTCTATTTCAAACTATGCATCAACGTGCGTATTTCAAATGTAATTATTTATCATCTATGAAATTCAGGCAGTACAGATGCTTACGGAGATTTTAATTACAATAGATAAGTATGCAACGCTGAAAGTGAAGCTTATCATTGGGGAAATAGACCTTTATGAACTGTATATCGTTGTCGAAGAAGTATTAATACCTACGTAATTTAAATACTGATACCAAGATAATTTATTTCATCATTAGAGTCTAAAAAAGAAATTAAAACCTCAACTGGTTCATCACGGATACATGGTGTGTACTTTATGAATAAGTGTTCGAGGGTGATATCTTATTCAGATTTACGGTTTGAAATGTGCTTGTAAAACTGTCGAGTTTTTTTAACAGTCAATCCCTTTTCTGGAAGGAAACATTATTATTATACCGTGTAAAATCCCTCTGAGTGAAGAGAATTGGAACGTTAATTTTGTCATGAATAAGAAATAAAATTCAGTTTTGTTAGTTTATTTCCCCTACAGTATTTCCGCTTGACATTTGAAAAGTAAATATTTATACACGTAGGATATAAAAATTCTATTAGCAATATTGAAAACGTAATTTCCATAATCCGACTGGGTATGAAGTGTGCATTAACTTCGATAAAATGTAGACTGCTTAATTATAGAAAAACATTCTTACGTAGAAATAATTCCTGTGAATGATTTAATCAAATATAAGAATAGAGAAGAAATTAATTTAACAAAACGGAACACACGTGAGGATGCCACAAGTCAAGAAATTATCCGTCCCATCAACATAAATATCCCATACAGGTAATTACCCTCGGTAGTACTCCAAAGTAGACTGAATAGTTGACCTAACATTATCAAAAATTCAATCTGAATTCAGACTTGTGCTCGCCAGAATTAATTCACTAATTAACGGCAGCATTATCTCACGTTCTCGTGGATGAGTTTGAATGGTCGAAACGCGATATGGCATCAGCGGGGGAATAAAAATCTCTGGGTAACAGACAAAAATAATGACGTTATTGTTACACAGCAACCGACATATATAATTTAGGCCGTAAGTTACAGTAGTAAGTTCAGAATTAAACGTCGAGTCATTCCGAGCCTCAGTGGTAATTGCGACTCCGGTGGCTTAATTATGTAAATACAAGGAAGGAAGAGGTAGGAGTAGGTAAGGGATGAGCACTTCAAATGATATATCACAGGAGAGACAAATTTAGTTTTACGGAATTTTATCTTAGAGATCCCTACGGGGTCTCATTTCAGAAATGAGCACCTAACTGTACAAATTCTCGCGCAGACTGTTTTTTTAAACCTAATTTACAAAATTTATTAAACCTTACTTTTTATTCTCTTAACATCTTGAAGCGGAATATTTCGTTCCATTTTGTGGAATGTAAAGAAACTTCTTAAATGCATGCAAGTTTTATTTCCTACACTGTAATAGATAACGTTCTAATAATTTCTTTTTGTTTTATCAGCGCTCAATTAAATAGGGAACATATCGTCACTGTTTAGAGATATGCGAAAATCATGTTATAAATATATATTCTAATTCTTAAAATCCTTTCCTCGACTCAGAGTATATTCAGGTTGAGTCAAACTTCGAGAAGTATTTGTAAAATATGCATGGCTAGATGTTAGGAAAAAAATGTTCACGGTAACGGAGAATAGGGCGAAATTAAGAACGAAGAAAAAAGAATTTTTACAATACATCGAATTGATAGCGAGTACGGAAGACACCGTACTGACAATAAGACGGAAGGATACTCTATATAAATCATTGTCGAGATCTCTCCCACACGATTCTAAAGAATATCTTTCAGGCGTCTCTCTCATACTTTTCATTTCCGTGCGAAGATAAAAACTAAATCAACGAGTTTTTTTTTGAGATTTTGATTAGGGAGGAGATTAAAATCGCAAGTCAATTCCGTTAAATTCAAATTAATGAAACTACATTCACAATGAAGAAAAATGCATTATTAACATTTATTTGCGTAGAGTAATAATATTTGATAATAAAATCGAGATAGACTTATTAGGCACTAAATTCCTAAAAGGAATTATTGACAAACATCGTGATAGCCGAAAAAATTGATCTCTTTGGAAAAATGTTAGGTGACGTCCGTAAAGTAAGTAGATAAATTAATGCTCTTGCACCTGAAATTGTATTTATACCCTTTAAGAAAAAGTTGGACTTTTGACTTGAGATGACTTTTAAGAGCTTCAAATACACGGAAAGCGTTTGCACAGTTTGCAGAGTGAAATTTTATACCAAGATCAAAATGTATTTAGCAAGATAAAAATATATTGTACCCAGATGAAAACGTATTACCGACAATGCAAAATACAATTAATTCCACGCAACGACATTTGTCTACTTCCTGTACAGGGACTACAAAAAGTTCTCAAGGAGAGCTATTTCTTCAACCGTGACAGTATCCCTCTTAATTGAAAGAACACTAGGAAAGTGGAAAACGTAAGAAGGCGTTATCTAAAGCACGTAAACCGAGGCATCTTGACGAGCGGAGGGACAGGCGCCATCTTTCTCGGTGAAACGTCTTTGATAAGCAACTAAGAGCCTTTTCTTTTCCGAACGCCTTTCGAAATTCCTTTTAATCCGAATTCTCAGTCTCGGTGAACCCCAAAAACAACAAAAGAAAATCAAGGATACAATGAAAGGACCGTCGAAACTCGGATTTATCTCTTTTGGAGCCGTCGAGGTCCTTTCTCGCGGCACCTGCGGAGGTCGCAATTAGTTTTGGGCCCGACACCGTTATCGCATCGCGAATAAAATTTTTTCCCTGCGTCGAATGCCGAGAACGCGTCGAACCGTGTCATCAAAGGATAAAAGGTTTACGCCGGGATGGAATTTCCAACAAATCGAAATTTCATTAATTACCTTAATTGATAGTTTTTACAGCATTCTAAATAGTTACGCGACGGTCTTGATACTTTTATTTCTGCCGTCAAAGTCTTCAAAGATGATATAACGTTCGATGTATGTGAACACGACGCTATTTTCATCCGATCGCAATGCATGCGATAGTTTCAAATACTTCGGTGGAATGCCCTCGAAAAAAAGTATGATATTCGAATCGACGAATTTGAGGTGGGTTATTCGCTTCAGCTAATATGAAGGGAATTTAATGAAAGCAAAAGAGATTTCGGATACATTGCAACCCAACGGGAAGGGCATTTCAATTGAAATTAACCAATTGCATCCGCGCATACGAAACCTTGATGAGGAGAATGGGGAGATTTCTGCCGATTGAACAACACGAACGTTTCAAGCGAAGTACGGGCTAATTAGGATGATAAAGTTTTGAACGGTTCCGTGAAATGCTGGGATGGCACCAAAAAATGTCACCCTCGAATCGACCAGTTTGGGGTGATGTACCTTAAGCTATCGCGAAACGACTCGCGACACCTTCGAAGGCGGAGTCATCCTTCCGATTGAATTACGTAAAATGAGACGGCCGTAAGCGCGACTGTCTCGGAATAACAAGGAGAAATTCAATTGCGCTTCCCGGCGCGATCGCTTTCCCGGGCTCTCTTATCAGGTTCTTCCTTTAACTACGGAAAGTCGGGGCGCGAGCTCGCCCGTAAGAAAACGAGGTGTGCTATCGGCCGAGCGAACGGGCTCGAAGAGAGACCGGGAAAGAGAGTAAGGAGTTCAACACTCTTGCTCTTCTGCTTCCTCTGCCCCCTCCCCGCGGTGACCCCTTCCCGGTCGGCCTACGTGGAGGACTTCCTGGGAGACGTCCCTCGCAGGAAGTTACGTCCTCGGGAACCCGGTCGGCCCGGTCGAAACCCCGGCCGTCCCAATGGGCCCGCGCACACCTCGCTAATAATTCCCCCGTATGTGTGCCGGCGATGTTGAGCATTCCACCTGCCAACAGTAACCGGGCACATCCCCCCACCTGGGGTACCGGCAGGAAAAGTGGCCGCACGCCTTGCAATCCCAGCATTTCTGTGTTGGTTGTGGCCGTGAACGGGGCTCAAGTCCAAGGGCACCGAGCTCTCCTCGAGTGCATCCCGTAGACGTGCGAGCAGCTCTCCGACACCGATTTCCACCAGCCCAGGGCCCGATCTTCGAGGTAGGTGGACCAGCCTTCCGGGATAGGACCCATGAAAACTCGATCGAGCTCGGCCCGACACGAGATAGGATATCGCGGACCAAATTTTTCGGGGAGACGAGCAAAGTCGGTCTTGGTCTTGCTCTTCGTCTTGCGGAAAGTGTAGGCAAGAGGAGTACCCGAAACTGCCGAAAATTGCTGATGAGCGGAATCGGGCTTGGTCTTGCAGCTTTGGTCTTGGCTCTGCATCCTTGAATCTCGATCTTGCGAGGAAGATTATCGGTCTTGCACGATTCGGTCTTGGTCTTGGTCTTGGATTTGCATTTTTTTCAAGATCATCCCCAAGTCCTGACCGTGCAAGACCGATGCTCGACCGAGCAAGACGATGACTCGAGGGTGCGAGACTAAGACCGAGACCGTAAGACCAAGATCGAACATCCTCGTTACTCATTTTTGGCAACTTTCCTTCTCCTTTTCCATTTTTCTTGGATCTCGAATCGTTTTCTCCCATGTTCTTTGGCTCGTCGAGTGCGACTCTCCGGGAATGGAACCGCGTAATAGAACACTCGCGGACGAAAGTGGTTTTGGAAAATAGAAAAGTTTTGAAGGGTCCAGTTGGGGATGTCAAATCGAAACTGCGCGAGTCCTGGATCTCGAATCGGTGAACGTTCAACTTCCAGGACCGGAGAGCAACGATTATTCCTTGCTTTTCGGGAAGTTCTTCCTTTTTTAGTTTTCGGACAGATTTTCTGGAGATGAAAGGTGCGGGAGGGAAACAGATTTTTCGAGAGGAACTTCCGAGTCTCGTGAGTCACCTCAAAGATCTCTTAAACTGTTGCGTCCGAATAGGATGTGCGAAGATTCAAGATTCTTCTCCATGTTCGGTTTGAAAAGATAGTTCCGAAGAATATTACGAGAGAGGAATAATAAATTGAGGGAACTAGAATAGGACAGATTGCGGATTTCAGCAACAATTTCTATTAGTTTGAAGAACGTTTCGGACATTGTAGGTTGCGATTTCAAAAAATTGAAGGCCAAGAAGTTCTTGTTGCAGAATATCTGGAAATGTTTCGGGAGAAACTAATTTGAGGAAATAGGCAAATTTTTGCAAAATCGGGTTTAAACGGACGTGATTCAAATTTTAATCAGAACTAAATCGAATAAATACTGGCAGAAAAGCTCACGAATTTTCAAAGAAATCACGAAGGGTCAGTTCTTTTATTCCCACGCGAGAATTGTTACGTCGAGATTTTATGGCGGTAGAAGATGTCGGAAGAGGTCTGAGGATATATCTTCGGGATAAATCATCAGGTGGATTCATTCCACAGGCACTGAAAGTGATTCCTTAGCCGGAAGCTTCTGAAAATTTGAAATTTGGAATTTCTGAACGAACGGAGACTGTCGAGAGCAAGCATATCGTGAATCATAGGCTTTAGAAGTGAGTTCAAAAATCGCGGTGAGAGGGTAGGGAATTGTTTTTTCGGGAAAATTTACGAAATGGATGGATCGTGAACTCTGAAATGTTCCGAGAGAATTCCGTTCGAATAATTTGACTATGGATTAAGTTAACGAAATTTAAACGCCGTTCTATTACATTTGTAGAAAGACATTTTGGGAAAGAAATGAAGGGTACATTTTAGTGGAAATTACTTTTTTCAAGCGGTACGTATTTTTAGGTAACTCAAAAGTGTCAAAATCAAATAGGTATTCTTCTAATTTCTGCAATTTCCATTCGAGCTCTCGTACGACTAAGCTAACTTTCAAAATTCAAAAATGGCCAAAATATTAAATTTCCGGATTTATCATCGACATTTGTAGTGTACTCAGTTAAACATGGAAATCTAGAGTTAGTGTGAAAAGACAGAATATTAAATTCGGGAGGAAAATGCGGAATTCACTCGACTTTATTCTTCTTATATACATTCGAACTGTTTTTAGAATTCGCAGTGAAATCTTGTTTCAAAAAAGCAGAATTTCTTTCAATTCCTTCAAAGCCAAGTGAACGAAAAGGAAGTTACAGAAGTGAAAATTTTGACGAACTGTAAGATGTCATGAAAGTAACTTCGTGAGTGATAAGAACTTTTCACAGTGGTGAATTTTTGGAAAAATAAGAAAATTTTCATTTTGCATACTTATGAAAACGAAATTCATTTTAGAATGAATTTCGAAGATATCGAATAGGATTATGTCGGGAAAACTTGAAAAATAAAATTCCGAATTATTATCGGGGATGCACTTGTACGTGAATATTGGGAGGGAACATCCGTAAATTTTCGTTGCAAAGCAAGTTTCATTTCAAATTGAACGATGGGATTGGAGAAAAGTGCATTGGAGGAATTCACGGTTTCATAGACGTTGCTGATGAAAGTGACACAACTGGAGCGAAGAACGATCGAAAGTTCCAGGATTTCAAATAAGGACACCAATGGAACAACCAAGCCAAGTGTGTGCAAGTGTCTTCGAAATGTTCTAAAATGAATATAAAATCTTCCCGTTTGGGAAAACAGATTTTTTTTTAAGTAACTCTGAAAATCAGAAGATGGGGCACTGATAATTCTTATGACTAATCCGTCGGAAGATTTTTGTGAAAGTGATTTAAATAAAATCAGCAACTTCGGGAAACTGTGAAACATGGAGCGGCCACTCTGTTAAAGTTTCTCCATCATGTTCGAGCGAATCTTAAAATTTTCGGCCAGAGACTTTAACTGGGATTCAAATACGAAATTGTTCACTTTTAGGGGAGCAGATTGTCTAAACGGTGCGTCTAAAAATTAGAAGATACCGTTGTTCATTTTTCTAACTAAAATATCGGAAAACGTTCGTGAAAGTGATTTGCCTAAAAGTTTTAACTTCAGGAAACCGATACATCGAGCTAACACGTTGGAAACAATTAGACGTCCTTATTGTAGCCGAGAAAATTGTTAAGATTTGTGATGAAAGATTTCGATTGGAAATGCGAACACGGATTTAAAATTGTTCATTTGTGGCAGAGCTACGTTTTATTACCAACGAATTTGCAAAAAATAAAATGCCCAGAGAGAATGCTAGCAATTTTGATTACTACTCCGAAAGGAAAATGACCGTCAAAGTGATTTACCCTTTATCAGCAACTTCGGGAAACCGCGAAGCATCGAGCAAAGAACTTGCTAAGTCTTCTAGTCCACATTCGAGCAAAGCTCAGATTTCGCGGCCAAGGATTTTGATTGGAAACGCGAGCACGGATTTCCGCGCGATTGCGAGCAACGGAGAAAAGTAGTTTGGCTGTGAGTAAAATGTCGGAGATTCGAAAATATTTCAAGCTGACCTCCTGGCCACTAGTGGCTCAAGATAGATAGCGAAAATTTATAACGTACGAGGGTCTGGAGTAGTCGAAACGAGCTCGTCTCATTCGCGGAATCCGCGAACCTCCTTCCCGTGGGAGCTCCGCTCTATTTTCCCGGGAGCGAGATTTTATTAGTCGGAAGTGGAATTTTCGGCGAACCAAGGCGCATCGAGATGGCGAGACGTCACCGAGGAAAGTGATTCGCAGGGACCGGGAAAATTCGGGGATCGCCGGAGTTTTATGTCGAGCGAGTGCCGGGAAGGAACGGAGGCAGGGACAAAGTCGTGCTCGACTCGGAAGCTCGATTCAATCGCGAAGCACCGGTGCCGAGCTTGCAAAACAATTTGCTCGCCGACGTCTTCATCACCCAGGGCGAAGTTCATGAAACATTCCCAGAGTTGCACCATCGCCCCTACTCCCAATATTAAATACCTATCATACGCCAGCCCGGTGTACGACTGTGCCTCGAAATTACTTGGAATAGCTGCGAACTTGGCCGCTCCGTTTCTGACTTCCCTCGAAATTAAATTGCGCCCTGCCTTAAGACTCCGGAGCTCGCGCGTGGAACACGATTTTCCAATTTAACAGTTCCATCTTGTCATTAAAGTTCCGCTAGGCGTCCCGGCGCAGCTCGCGGCCCGATGATCGATGTTACTTCGGCGTTCCGAGGCGGATTCGATCGGGCAAAGCTAAAGCTAACCAACTCCCCTGTGCCCCTCTGGAACCGATTTTCCCTAACGAGTCGATAGGCCGTTAAGGTCGTCGGAAAAGCGGACTCGAGGGTCACCTCGTCGAGCCGTGATACGTGCGACCCTGGAAAACTATATCTGGGCTGGCTAACTTTCCCACCGACGACTCGTTAACGTTCCCTGTTCCACCCACGACGCCACTTCGAGTCAATAAAAGGATATAGAAAACGTGAATCGCGGGATCACCGATGCTCTCGAATACAAAAGTATCGATCGGATATGCTTCATATAACGTATTCGACAGGAACCTCTACCGGATTTCTGATCCGCGCGCGGTGTCAAAGATGGGATTTCTTTCTTGGTTCATCGACGATCCCGATCCCGATCGACCGAAAAGTGCACATTATTTCGAATACTCTCGGACACGGAAATATCGCACATGCTTCGTATAATGTATTTGACGCGAAGCGTTATCGAGTTTCTTCATTTCCGCATGGGATCAAAGATAAGATTTTGCCTGGGTCCATCGTCGATCCTGACCTGTCGAAAAACGTGCATTTTTTCGAATACAGAAATATCGCGAATGCTCTTTATGACGCATTTGGCACGAAACTAACGATTTCCCTTATTTCGGCACAGAGTCAAAAACGAGATTTTCCTCGGATCCATCGCCGAGCACGATCCGTCGACAAGTCCAAGTTATTTCGAACTCGGGAACTCGAAAACGGAAATCCTCTGAAATACCCGAACGTCTACGAGCGGGGTCAAAGATGAGATTTCGCGTGGGTCCATCGTCGACCCCGATCGAGCGGAAAGTGCGAGTTATTTCGCCATGGTTGGGTGGGATAGTTTCGATATCCAGCTTCGGGATACAACGGGCCCCGTCGCCCCGGTTAACGAGAAAGGTTCCATCCAGTTTTCGAACGGATTGTATCGATTTCGCGACGTCTACATCGAGGTCGACGTTGCGGCGGATCGCCCGGCGAGTTTCGCTCCTCGAGCTCTCGGGACGCTTTGATCCTGGGACTTTTTCAGGAGGCGGCGTGTAGCAATATCCGCGCCCCGGGACTCGATATCCGTCGGCGGGGCGGCTCTCCCTTTAAGGGGGAATTTTTAACGAAGGTATCCCTCCGCGTTAACGAGATATTTGTAATACTTAATCACCCGCGGAACTTGGACGGGGCCGATAACTTCGGCCCGGCTTTTTCCCCGAGCCGAGTACTTTTCGGATAAGGCCTTTATCTCTTAGCTCGCACAGTTCGAGTTTAATGAAAGTCCACAACGATGTTTCCCCGCGAACTTGGAGGGAGGGTATTCCCGTTTCACAGTCGAGGCTCTAATTAAGGGGTGCAGTTTCGTCGCTGCGCCCCCGCCGTCGGTCCACCGACGAGAATGCACTTCCCGAAGAGGGGTCCCCTTGGGATGTGGATTTTTCCCGAGGGAGTTAACGCTGCTATTTCGTCCCGAGTTGGTAAACTGACGTTAGCGGCGGCTCTTGCGGAAAAACGAGACCTGACGGAGATCGGTGATCTCGCCGTGATAATTCGACGATCATGCGCCGCCAAAGAAGGGACGACTGAATACTTTCTATCCCATTTTAACCACCTACTGTATGGATTTATTTTCCATTCGGGGTCAACCGTGATTGAATTTTTTTCTTTTCATATGAAATTTATGGATCGTTCACCCTCGAGGACGTATAGAATTGCCAGGATGGAAAGCTCGCGGCAGATGGACTCGCGTGTTAAATCGTTAATCAATTTTCTACTATTAGAGAGACAGGGTATCGGGACAAAATGTGTAGCTCGGCAAGTTTAGACAATTTCTGGTTGCCATAATTATGGAATGCCTCGAACAGGTCTTGCATCACTCGACATCGATTCGGGACATCTCGCTATGCATTGCCGGCGACTCAGACCCCGCTTGAAAATGCAATTGGATTGCAAAACCGGAAAGCAACGAGATCGTGGGAATGGCTTTGCTCCGGGGTTCTTAAGAGTCGTTTCTTACACTCTTTGAAGTCTCAGGCCGGAATAACAAGCTTATTTGCAGGAAATCCTCGTTTTGCAAATGTCTACGCCGGCACCAATACCCGGTAAGAGGACACGGAACGGCACTAGTTGCGAATTTCAGGGGAATAAGAACTGCCAGTTCCCCCCTGAAGGCCGCTAAATCACAATTAAAACGGGAGTCAAATCATCGCGATAACTACGTCTCTTAAGGTTGCACACGTGGCGATAAATCGTAGCGATTTGTAATTTGCACAGTTAAATCTTGTTTACCTCCGGCGTTCACAAATTATCCACCCGTCAGTTAAATCTGTATAAATCGGTTTGCACTTTAAAGGTAGTTACCCGCACAATGATAAGTCGCTACGATTAATCTTTCTAAACCGATCCGTACAGATTTCACTGACGCATGGATGACACGTGGACGGTACAGAAGAACTCGATTTACCTGCACAGATTGCAGAGCGCTACGCCTTGTCACGCGTAATCACCATTTCGTAGTTCACCCCCACCCCAATTAAAATCTAGGGGAATGGTTTACATGGAAATCCCGAAAAATGATGATGAGCAAATCGGGGATGCTCTATCGAGGAGGGATAATTAAAATTTTAGTTACCAAATGTATATGAGATATCCCCATCGGAAGTCGAGTCCTTCAAACGATGCGCTGTATTGCGGTTTCAGATTCAAGGGGGAAAAAATGAGTCTCGTTGCAAGGTTTTTGTTTTTTGAAATGCCTCTAAATAGGATAAATACGCGTCTCTTCCATTTCGGCGTACCGGAACATACATCAGAACCAAGAAAGACGGCCAGGTCCATCCGGGATCCTCTTCTCGAGGAGTTGCGTGACGCACCGCCTCGGATTTACGGTCGAAGATCGGAATGCAATCGGCTCGCGGAACCAGAAAGTACCGAGATATCGCGTTATTCCGGGGCCCTAGGGCTCGGTTCTTCCTCCCGTGGGGGAGCAACGAGCTTAAGGATATTCGTTAAGCAAGCATCGGCTGCGGCGTTAATGACGAGCTCGCGATTTCAGGGAAGGGCGCCGGTTGCGAATCCGCCCGTTGGCTCGGCTCGGCTCGGAACGGCTCTCGGCTCGCAACGAATCCCGAGTGCGGGGCGACGTCCTCGCAAAAAGACTCACCACGGGAAAATTCCTTTCGTGAGCTTCTTGCCGGGAGGCGGGCGCAAAACCGAAGTTGTAATTGTTCGCGGCCGAACGCTCGCTGGAAGGAAGACGGTTTTACGGTGAGTTCTTCCAAGGGGACCGAGTCTATCGAGCTCGTTCGCAACGAGGCGTTCGATTTGCCATCGAGGGTACAGGGGTATAACTCTAGGCCAGTTACAGGCAGGCTTCTCTGAAACTCGGGGAGCCGGCAATTTATTTGTCTCCATTTATTTGGTTTGCAAGGGCCCGTTCATTCGCGGCACGACGAGGTATCAAAACGCCAGAGACACGGCGCTCTTGGGAAAAAATTCAAAGCGAACGAGGGCTCGTTACCTTCGGTAGTTTCACCTTCGGTTGCGTTTCCCTTAGAAACGTGGACGACCACTTTCGTTGATATCCGAGACGAAATTTATCACCTCACCCAGTGGTACGCAAATTCAAGACCGGGACAGTTTTCATTTTGGACAAGTTGCAAATTAACGTGTTAAGGTAAAGCCCCCCTCAAATCAGTCGATTCGAATAAGACACTTCATTTTAAGGGTATGGGATCGAACCGTCTGTAACTTTGACACATGACTCGTAAGCACAGAGGAATTATCCTAACAATTTCAAAATTTGGATTTTTACTTACCGCGGGAAAATTTGCACAATCAATGACTTAATGTAACACTTTTCCGGGATGTCCCGATGCTACTTGAAATTTAATATTACGCTACAGCAACGTCCAAGGAATACTTAATTTCTACAACGCGACATCATTTTTTAATATTCCTCAATTTCCCATCATCACTCACAAAGTGGAAATAATTATCGAAGCGCCGCGAAAAGAACGATGTGCCCTCTCACCGAAGGACGGCAGTTTTGACAAAGGTTCTTCGTCCTGCAGTCATAATTGCCCTAATAGCAAAAATGTTTGCAATCGTATCATACATAGACGTAACCATAGGAGAGCTTTCATCTTCCTTTGCAGTCACAATTGCCCTTATAGCAAAAATGTTTGCAATCGTATCATACGTAGACGTAACCATAGGAGAGCTTTCGTCGGAAAAAATGCCTGCTAAATCACCAAATAAATCTGTAGCAATGGACAAAAAAAGAAAATATTGTCGCTAATGCGTATCCATTTCCGCAAAAGAATTCTACCGATCCATTTTAAAGCGTTTACATTTACCGAAGTAAGTAACATTTTTTATCACGACAGTGAATTATATTCCCCCACGTTAGAGTAATTGCGCGATCATAACCAAGTCCATAAAATCAAAATCGCGCGATTAAGCAAACCGAGCCCGAAGAGGCACTTGGGATATTCTTTAAGGTGAAGTGAAATTCCTTCGTCTTCGGGATAAAGACAAAAAAAGTGTTGTATGCTCTTCTATGCTAAATCGATGGGAATACGAGGTCTCGGAGTGAAAATTTAATTGACCTGGAAATCACAGATGGCGCAGGGGGTCCCTCCGCAGTCAATTGGGGCCCCAGAAGGCATGAAACCAGAAGATTTCTGGAGTTTTACTTCGATTTCTTTATAATTATTGTACGAAAACGACAGGTGGAGTATGTCATTTGGTACAATATCCAATATAATTCGATCCAGCTGTCAATATAAAAACCAACGTCGGCAACGTAGGCATTTAGAAAAATCTTCTTTATCGACGTCGATCAAGTTTCTCGACGTGTTTCACTTCACCTTAAGGGCCTTATTGGAGAGCGCGGACTTTTATCCTTGGAAAACCGCGTAAGTATCCTGGCGCTCTGAAATTTACACACAAAGGATCGGCAGCGGGCAGCGAGGATCTGCATTCGTCGGAATACGTAACACGGTCCGAGCCTGGCCGTTTTAGGAGGGCCGGGAGTTTTCTCTCACCGTATCAAATCGCTTATCATGAATATGCAGGAGAAGGCCGATCCCGAAAACAAGTTGGTCGCGGAGGCACTCCGGAAGCGAGGTTTTTGCGGATGGTCCGCCTGCGAAGGATACTCGAACGATACTCGGATAATACTCGAATGATGCTCGATCGAAGCTCGAATGACTCTCAAGTGAATACTCGAACGATACTCGGTTTATATTCAGGTGATACCCGGACGATACCTAAATTCGCGATACAGTCGAGTCGCTGCGCTCTACTCAAGTGAGAATCCATCGTCACCCTCGTAGCATAGAATAATTTCTAAATATTTCTTTCTAATCTTTGCTAAATATCTCGAGCGACAGATTTTTTACGATTTCTTGCAGATTTCACTCGGATATTTGAAATATTTCTTGAAAATCCCAATGACATATTTAGTTTCAATAATTTATAAACATACATGAAAATTATATTTTTTAACTTACGAACAAAATAAAAATACATTTCTTTACTTCACGACTACTATCGGACACTTCATTTGGTATAAAAAAAACACGAGAGATTTCTTTAATATTTTCGATCCGCTGTTTCATTATGGGAGCAAAACGTGCGATTTTGATTTTAAATATTTTTAAAACGTTTATAATGTATTCGGCAGGTAATATTTAAAAAATACTTGTATTAAAATGAAACGAAATGTTTTGTATATCTGTAGAAAAATATTATGAAAACACATGGAGCTAATATTATATAAATATTATAGAGATAATATTCTAAAGTAAACGTTTTGCAAATATTTCAAATGTCTGCTAAATATTTACAAAATGTACGATATTCGTTAAATGTATAGAAAATATAGGACAAATATTTTGCGCTACTAGGGCAGTTGTCTAACGAGCCTTCTTGTTTAGGTAATGCAAAAGCGTTAGGATGAAATAAATGTTCCCCCAATGATTACACTGATTACAGTGATACGCAACTAAATTGACCTAATAGGAAAATTATCATCGATATTTCGATTAAGATCTCCAGAGTAGGTTCGGTAACATTTGGGAATGTCTTAAAGTCGTAAGCTATGATGCACGGATGCAAATACGGCATGCCTAGGTGGTTTCTATAACCGCGGATATAAAATACGGATTTCTCGCTCGGGCGAGAACCCATCGGGAGTTCCTAACGAGCGACCTGGGAAGAGTGCATGAAAAACGGCCGAGAGCGATTCGTTCTCGAACGCAACGTCCGCAAACATAATTTCCCGAGATGCTCGATAAAATGCAAAGGTATACCTTGAATCGAGCCTAATAAGCCGAGCCAGGTGGATACCACGCGCGGTAACGGGATCGAGGAAGCGCTACAGGGTGTCCTTCGGAAAAGAAGCTGACCGTCCTCCTACGCGGAAACGCGTCGGGCTTATCGACGATACGTATATACCTCCTAAATTGCTACTTTCGTAGATTCCTCGACGGGTGTTCCTCTTGGGAGATGGTAAAGATGCGAATGGAGAGGTGTTAAGGTGAAGTGAAACACTCTTCAAATCAGTCGATTCGAATACAACACTTTTTTTTAAGGGTATTAGATCAAACTGTTCATAACTCCTGATCATCTAAGAATTGTCCTGACACATTTAAAATTTGGATTTTTGGAATAAATTTATTAACTTAGCCCAGACCAGAACCAAAATGGCGTCGAGCTCTCATATTTCGATCGATATACAATTCACGAAGGCTCTGATATGAGAGACGAAAGGGTCAGGACAATTTTACGACAATTTAGAACACTCTGGTAATCGATAAACTAGCATTTGAACGGGATAAAGGCAAAGAAAGTGTTGGATGCGCTTCTATGCTAAAACGATGGGAATACGAGGTCTCGGAGTGATAATTTAATTGACCTGGAAATCACAGATGGCGCAGGGGGTCTCTCTGTAGTCAATTAGGGCCCCAGAAAGCTTGAATCCAGAGGATTTCTGGAGTTTTACTTCGATTTCTTGATATTTAAGTAGGCATTTAGAAAAATCTTCTTTATCGACGTTGATCAAGTTCCTCGACGTGTTTCACTTCACCTTAAAATCCTGTATTATTGTTTTTCTTAGTCATATGTAAGATCGTTATCATTCGGTTAAGTTCGACTCTAATAAACTTTATTGTCACGATTAATCGGTTCGCACCCGGCACCTCGCTCTCTCCGTTGACGTTCGCGATTCCACGAACATTGTCATCAAAAGGAGACGTGCTCGGAAATCGGGCAAATGATGTTCTTCGTATGGAAAACAGAAGCGTTATCGTCGTTACAATTGGGATAACCATCGCAGCTGCTGCGTGTAAATGTAAGGGCAGCAGTTCTACAAAGTTGTGGTTATTTTGCTAACAGTGTGAAAAGTACAATTTAATTAAAGTATACATTATTACAAAGAACGATAATAATTTCAAATCTGATAACAAACTTCCCTAGTAGAATAGAATAATTTCTAAATATCTGTTTCTAATCTTTGGTAAATATCTCAAGCGACAGATTTTTTAAGATTTCTTGTAGATTTCATTCGAAGATATCTGAAATATTTGTTGAAAATCTCAATGGCATATTTAGTTTCAATAATTTATAAACATATATAGAAATTATATTCTTTAATTTATGAACATGTAATAAAAATACATTTGATACTTCACGACTATTATTGGACACTTCATTTGGTATCAATACACAAAAAAACGATAATAATTTGAAGAATACGCCAGGTACGTTCACGATCGTAAAGGTATGATCTAGACAACTGGAGTAATAGGTACTACTTTACGGTTGTACACGGTAATTTCACGAGTGTGCCCCCAGAAAATCAGTAAACAATCGTAATAAAAAAAATGGTCTTGCTCCAATAGATGTGAAACATCTGAAAACGGGCCAGGGACATTTTTTGCATAAGTCTTATTGCCGGGTGAACGCAACCACGAAATTATTACATCACCGAGGGAACATATATTGTTTTTACGGTTGCAATATTCTTTACCAGCGACATCAAACCGTATATCGCTCAATTTGATCGAGCAGGAACAACGGTATCGTGTTGACCGTTGCCACAAATTGATTTGCTAATTCGGAAAGTACTCTTGCCAAAGGAAACTCCCCTACGAGTGCATCTACAATTGATAGAATTGCAATAGTTGTTCCTGCAATTGTTACCGCAGGAAGAGCAAAACGTTATCGACAATGCGATCCGTTGCTACAAATTGATTTGCTAATTCAGCAAGTACTCTTACCAAAGGAAGCTCCCCTGCGAGTGCATCTACGATTGATAGAATTGCAATAGTTGTTCCTGCAATTGTTACCGTAGGAAGAGTAAAACGTTATCAACAATGCGATCCGTTGCTACAGATTGATTTGCTAATTCAACAAGTACTCTTGCCAAAGGAAGCTCCGCTACGAGTGCATCTACGATTGATAGAACTGCAATAGTTGTTCCTGCGATTGTTACCCCAAGAAGAGTAAAACGTTATCGATGATGCTATCCGTTGCTAAAAGGGCAAATGTCTTTCCATCAGCGCGACAGACGTCTCCCGGAATTACGCGCATGATCTAATATCTGCATTCGATTGGCCACTCGAAAACTATACGGTAACTGGCTCCGTATGAAGGAAACGACCGAGTGCGTTTACCGACTCTTATTACGTTAGGATTACTGTACACAGAGCCAGAAGACTCCACCGGGACAGATTCTCTATGGTCGGCGCGTCTGTACTTATATTCATGAATTCCGGATTTCTTACACATTGCGGAACAGTTAGATGGCGCGCCATTTCCCAGTAAATCTAAGCAGTCTTTACGATATCGGCTTTGCGATATTGACATGACTCGGGTAACGGTACGGAGTGCCAGTAACCGTGATAGCCGGGAAATATAGCCGTGGCGCGTACGAAATGATCGTTAATATTCTGAAAATATTGCCCTGCCGTGCCGCGGAGGTGGCCGACGCTTTTCACGTCGAAGTCGGAGACGCGCGTACGAGTCGCAATTACTCGCGAGAAAGTAACGAGAGCGACGCTTTCAGCGGGCATCCCGCCCGTAATTCCGTCATAACGACTCGCCGAGGTGGGATCGCCTTCGCGGCTTTCCAATTAGGCGAATTCTCAAAGGAGGGACGAAGAAAAAGTGAGGGAGGGAGAAAGAGACGAATAAGGAGACAAGATGGACGGAAAAGGACAGATAGAGAGGGGGAAAGAAAGAGAGATTTATTCTGCACTTTGGGACAGAAGTTCTCTTAAGAGTCCGACCCGACTTACAAACATACAGCATATTTAATAAAATATGCACATACTTTTAACTCCCCGGACGACGGCGCTTAGGAAGAGCGAAAACAGTGATGCAAAACGGAATTCTTAATGCACGCTTTTCGACATCCTAATTAAGGATACCCGGCAGAAACTGCAAGGATAAACGCTCGCTCCTCCTGGAATTCCATTTTGAGGCGTTGCGAATCCTCGAGCCAGTCGATTCAAATGAGACCCTTTTTGCTAAGGGTATTCCCTAGAGCTGAATAAAATTTTAGCACTTGAGTCGTGAGCGTCTAAAAAAAGCCCCCCACTTACATATCTATGTTAACAAAGTTTGAAAGATTCGGCATAATTCATTTTTTTTCTCTTTTAATAAAATTGTTGGTATCGGGGCATTCCTGAGGCGCTCACGATTTACCGTCTAATGTTGCAGACGGTTCAGGGCGGCACAATAAAAAAAAGAGTCTTCGTGAAATTCACCATCATATACGATAACGCGATACCCTCAAATAAATGCGTCAGTAGTAGATAATACTACGTAAGTAGGTAATTACGAGCAAAATGCCCCGGAGGTCTTGCAGATACATTCTTTTCGGTGAAAAATTCTCCACGACGTCGAAACCATTGAATTAAATTCCGAAAAAAGATTTCGCCGTTAGTGTCGTGCCTTAGAAACGCTAATTCTCCGTAGAACGTCGGTTTGCATTCCGATCTTGGGAAGCGATGGAAACGCAAGGTAGTCAACGAACCGGAAGACTCGGAATCGGAGACACCGTGATCCATGGTCGCTACTTTGAAAGCGGGTCGGTCCTTTGAAGAGGCGTTAAAGGGTAAAGGATGAGTGCTATTAGCGACATAATGAAGCGATAAATTCGAGGGAGTGCTTTCGAATAAGATGCAGCGTATAATAAAGTGATAAGCCGCATATAATGAGCGAGAGGAACGCTCGGTAACGGAGGTGGTCCGTTATCAGGAGGGTGGTGGTCCCGCAACAAGACGGGAATCCTGATAAGACTTCTCGGCGGTCCCGCGGCTACTTCCGCTTCCAGATGATTGTTTGCAAACGGTTAATAGCCCCCAGGGTGCACCTACCTGCGGTGCGAGTGCGGTGCGGATGCGTTTTCTTGCTCCTTCGCGAAGGCCACGCAACGCGACTTCCCCCGATATCATATCATCCTTCCTCGCTCTCTTTCGCTTCTGCGTGAGACCCGCCGAGCTGCGCAGCCCCTCGAAAAATGATGCGCTCACGGAGATGAACATCCGTTTTACGTCCGCAACCTGCTCCGACCACCGATTGAAGACTCCGGGCGTGAACGGGAGTGCCACGCGTGCGCGGGAGATATTAATTACGCGCCCCGTTAGGTCGCGGTTTACCTCGCGGTCGACCTAAAAATTGGAATCCGCGGACCTCCACCTTAAGGTGAAGTGAAACACGTCGAGGAACTTGATCGACGTCGATAAAGAAGATTTTTCTAAATGCCTACGTTGACGACGTTCGTTTTTATATTGACAGCTGGGTCGAATTAAATCGTGTATTGTACCAAATGGCATATTCCACCTGTCGTTTTCGTACAATAATTATAAAGGAATCGAAGGAAAACTCCAGAAATCCTCTGGATTCATGCCTTCTGGGGCCCTAATTGACTGCGGAGGGACCCCCTGCGCCATCTGTGATTTCCAGGTCAATTAAATTTTCACTCCAAGACCTCGTATTACCATCTTTTTAGCAAAGAAGCGCATACAACACTTTTTTTGCCTTTATCACGTTCAAATGCGAGTTTATCGACTACCAGAGTGTTCTAAATTGTCGTAAAATTGTCCTGACCCTTTCGATTCTCATATCGGAGGCTTCGATAATTGTATATTGGTCGAAATATGAGAGCTCGACGCCATTTTGGTTCTGGTCTGGACTGAGTTAAAAAATTCGGTTGAAAAATCCAAATTTTTAATGTGTCAAGACAATTCTTAGATGATCACGAATAATGTGCCAAAGTTTCGGACAGTTTGGTCTAATACCCTTAAAAAAAAGTGTTGTATTCGAATCAACTGATTTGAAGGATGTTTCACTTCACCTTAAGAGGATTTGAAAGAGTCAGCTCATATATATGAGAAGTCAAATCGTTGGGGAAAGTATTCTCTGAATCGGGGGTACCGATTCATTTCAAATTTTACCACGTGAATATGGAGGCCCTACAGTAGGTCCTGAAACACATGGAATTTCATTTTTCGTGAAAAATTTATTTACTTATCATGGACTGGAACCAACATGGGAAAGTATTGTCCGAATTGGGTTTACCGAATCATTTGAAACTTCACAACGTGAATACGGAGACTATAAGAAAGGTCCTGAAACTCATGAAATTTCAACTTTTCAACAATTAGTTTATAGGTATTTTAAAAATGTTGTATATTAAATGAAATTTCATGAGGGTCAAGACCTCTCTTATAGACCCCATATTCATGCTGTAAAATTTCAAACGATTCGGCACACCCAGTTCAGCGAAAAATTTCATGAACGATCGACCCCTCACATCCCCTTTAAGAAGATGCGAAACTTTCAAAACCAGTCAATTCACACAAGACGCTTTCTTTTAATAGTACTCCACGGATCTGGTGGAAATTTCCGCACGTGACTCGTGAACGCCTCAGGAATGTCCTGACACTCCAGAATCTGGGTTTTCAAACTAAATCCAAGGCGCACCAAATATTCTTTTTAATATGAAAAATTTGAAAGCATTAGGACCCTCCTCGAGTGCTCGCGAGTTGTGTCCTAAAATGGCCAGTTCGGTGGAATACCCTTGAGAAGAAGTGCCACGTTCGAATCAACTGGTTCGAGGCTTTCGCATCACCTTAATGGTGTGTCGGTACAATGGCGTTCACGATACGCGTGGGACCTCCCGGATTACAGTTACTCCCGCGAACGGTGATGACCACATCCTCCCTCGGATCTCGATTGCCCGGGAATTTCGGAACGCGCATTACCGGCGAAGCCGCGGGGCTCGGCAGGTCCTCGAACCGAGGTCGGGCTCCGTCCTCTCCTCCTTCTCCCCTCCTTCCCCCGGGATCGGGATCGGGATCGAGCGAGGGACCGACCGCGACGAGCGTTTCCGGCGCTCCGGGGCCTCCAAAGTCCAGGAGCGCCGGTCACGAGAGCGCGCGATCCGGCCTCGCGCCTTCCCCGAACGCGCATCGCTCAAGGGGCTTCGAGGATCCTCGATGATCCCGATGTGAACAACCTTTATGGTATCATCGGAGATGACGTAAACGCCGCCCGGCTCGTTAGCGCCGAGCAGGTGCCAGGTTTTTACGTCGTCTATTCGGGATTAGACCGAGGACGGTTCTCGACTTAGACGCTGGACCCCTCGTTAAGGACCTTTCGCAATTGGTAACGATCGGCTTGGCCGTTCGTGCGACTAATTGCGAGAAAAATCTTTCTCGCTGCGATGACTCCTCGGACGCTTTCTCGGATCCTTCGGTGCCGTGCGTGGATCGTGCGTGAGGGCACGCAGGATTGGGGGGCTGACTCGGCTACTCCCGATCTTCCTCTTGTATCTCGTCAAGTCGGGGGGGACTCCCGAAGACTGCGTCACAACCTTTGACAAAAAATGCTATGGAGTCTTTTTCCTCCTGACTTTGGGATCATCTTCTCGGAGACGCGTTGGCTCCTTGGCTGGTGTCCTTTTGTTGGAGATGGAAAAGTTAACGCGATCCGGGGGGTGGCACTCGTGCTGCCGTGTCTGGACAAGTTGCAAATTAACGCGTTAAGGTGATGTGAAACCCCCCTCGAATCGGTTGACACTTTATTTTAAGGGTATTGGATCGAACCGGCTGTAACTTTGACACATGACTCATAAGCACCGATGAATGATCCTGACACTTACAAAATTTGGATTTTTCAAAACAATTTTTTTATTTAGCCCAGACCAGAACCAAAATGGCGTCGAGTTCTCATATTTCGATCGATATCCAATTATTTAAGGTGAGAAACGAAAGTATCAGGACAATTGTACGACAATTTCGGACACTTTGGTACTCGATAAACTCGCATTTGAATGGGATGAAACCAAAAGAAGTGTCTTATGAGCTTCTGTGCTAAAACAATGGGAATACGAGGTCTCGAAGTGAAAACTTAGTTGACATGGAAAACACAGATGGCGCAGGGGATCTCTCTGCGGTCAATTAGGGCCTCAGAAACCATGAATCCAGGAAATTTCTCGAGTTATACTTCGATTTCTTTATACTTATCGTACGGAAATGACAGAATTAGCCATTTAGTGCGATACTCGATATAATTCGACACGGCTGTCAAGATAAAAATGGACGTAGGCAACGTAGGTATTTAGAAAAACCTTTTTTACCAACGTCGATCAAGTTCCTCGACGTATTTCACTTCTCCTTAAGTGCAGTGTCGGTCACTGACGAAGATGCAATTTTAATTCGCTAGACGATTTGAGTTTACGGTATCGGGCGACGTAAACGGAAAAGTAAACAAAGTGGGCTTGGTACTTGCGTGTTAATAAAAAATTATGGTGGAATATATACATCGCAAACATCTTTGGCCACGAAATAAAGTGAGATCGGTTATTGTAGTAAATGTATAAAAGTGTCATGGTTCTTATCATCCGTGAGATGTATTTGCGCAAGATTTTCGAGTTTCTTTTTATCTAAGTCGGATATGACGTAAAATGCGTATATCAAACTGGCTATTTGACCTCGGCAATTCTGGTCTTCGAAATCATGTCTGACTCTTATCTCTCTCTTAACCTAATGTTAAGGCATTTGTTGAGCACCGATCTTCGCAGCCGATGCTCCTTTCCCAAAGATTACGGCCAACAGTACCCAGTCCCCATAGTAGGCACTTATCCGTTGAATCCCGGGAAGATGCGTACATGCGTGACTATGAAGGCTGTTTTCCCGTGTCTTGGCACAACGAGCCGCGGTCGTCTTAGCAGAACGGGCAAATATCAATGCCCTGCGTTAACGGGAGTCTCGCACCATAGATTCCACGCTATGTTGAAATAACATATACACGGAATAAATTGATTTCAATTGACAACGCCATGGTACTTGATTCGTACTCCATGAATTCCCGCAATAGCGATGCATTTTATATAGGGAACCATCTCCTGAACAGCATGAAAGCTCCAAAGCAAATCACTATTTCGTCCTCAAGGTGTTGCCCAACAAATGTTCGCTTCCCTAGATGTCCTAGTCCCTAACATATTCAATGCGCCATGTAATAGGAATTTTTTAAGCCGGAAGAGGAAGCTTTCCGTAGCTGGGATGGCCACTAGGGCGAACAAATACAAGATCAAGACCAGTGCAATGGTCTGGAATTTGGTTGGGAGTCTTGCTCTTGGTCTTGGAATGTTTCTAAGGCAACGATCAAGACTGCAAGACCGAGATCGATTTTACTCATCACTAGTGGCTACATCCACGGTTCCATGTCCAACTCGATAACCCTTCAAGGTACCCGGAGAGAAAGAGAGACGAAATCCGGGGCAAAAGGGGAACCGAGAAACGGACTACAAAAACGCCCCCGTGATCCAAATTGCAGCCCGGGGATACTCGATCTGGTTAAAAGAAATGACTGCGGCGCCACGGTTCATCTCCCGGGTTGTTAATTGCGGAATAACGTGCACGACTGGAGGAAGGGGACCTCGGAATTAACCATCGGGAAATGATCAAATGACAGTACAAAAAAAAAACCCGGAGAAAGGGACGCGAACAGATATGCTTGATTTAAAAAGGTGCTTTTTGCTCGGGAACCTATTTGAATTCCGAACCTTTGTGTGCCCGCGGGATTCGTCACGCGATATGGGAACGGGACCGCCCTTCTTAAGCGACTCGATTGGTGTGGTTAGTGGGCGAGCCGATACTTCGGAATCAATCCTTTTTTTCTTCGGCTCCACATCATTCGAGTTGCTCAATCATTCGACGAACTGGCCAGGTACCTCAATTATCGTGTAGACACTTAAAGTGAAGAAGTAATCGTCTCCGATACTCGCCCTCGGCGCGCCTTTTTAACGGACTTGTAAGAAGACGTTGCGCGTTAGACGCAAACGGCACGCGATATAACTTTGACACGGATCACTATAATTTATTTTGCTCAACGAAGCATAATAGTTGCGCCGCTCGCCCGACGTGCCCGACGAGCACCTACAAGATGGGGGCCCTGTTTCGTAACGGTAGCTACAATTATTATTTTAATAACAGTATTTACTTGATTTGTTGCCAACATATTACTGAAATCGTAGCAGCCCGATCGAAAATAATAGAACGGAGGTCATTATCGGTTTACTAATTACAGTTATCGATTCGACGCGGATTACTGTCCCCGGGTGTAGCACGGAACGGATGTAATTGCCATACATATTTCACGGTAAAATAAACGTAAATAATAGAATCGACATTCAGATAAGAACACTTGTTACCCGACCCGCCAGGTACTCATTGGAGTTAATCGAAAACAATCGAATACGAAATACAGGGATTTATAGCAAATCGTATTTAGACTGTAAACTTCGGGATTACTCGGGAAAGGTGGTAAGCGCGATGTAATCTCGTTAAATTTTCGGCTTGCAAATTTATCCAACGTCAAGCGGCACTCGCTGGGAGAGGAAATGAGCCACTTAACAAACGGTACCGGAGATCTAACGTGGCTTTGAAAGCTCAGTTATTTCTAGCGATTTTCACAAAAGGCAGACCTCGAAGCGGGCCGAGAATAAAACGAGTGGCCGGGGTGTGGGATTCGAATTAATGTCGATAATTAAATATTAAAATGGGTCGGCCTGTTAAGTCTCGTTCGAACGAGACGTAACAGTCCAGGAAGCGTAGGTAATAACTTCATAGACACGGTGTACAGCCGGTTTTGCCGCATCCGGCCAAGCCCGAGGCATGCGAGTCTTCCTCGTCGATTCGAATCGATTTTTCGCGAGCCACCGTGAAACAGAAAGCAGGATAAGGACGGCCTCTCATTATGCGGATCGCCGCAACGGGGTAAAGTCGTACCCGCGCGAGGAGAGCAAGGAGGAAAACGAGTCTGGGTTTGAGGGGCGAGCGCACCCATATTTTCCTATAAGCAGATTAAGCGCCTGCTTGGGGCGGCAACTTCTAAGGGGCGGCAAAAAACTGTTTCTGGGGGGAAAAAAAAATGTAAAAATTGAAGTTACGCGGAGATAGATATGCATCCAAACGTACGGTTTCGTTCCACGTTGAGACCAACGTGCAGAGTTTTCCTGACCATCGGTCCACCCTTATTAAAATGAACGGGGAATGGCTCGCATAGAAATCCCAAACAATTCCGATAAGTAAATCGGCATACTCTACCGAATAATGATAATTTCACCTCCTGCTGCTCACTGAACGGAACACTGAACTGGGATCTCCACCCCGGAACTCCTGTTTTCCAGGCGGTACAAGATGATCTTGGGGCAGTTTTAGATATCCCGCCCAAATATAAGACAGTTTTGTCGGAAAGATTATTTTTTAAAATGCCTCCGTCAAACTTGAAACGATCTTAAGGATGTAATTCATGAACAAGGTAGTCAGCTGGAATAGAAGCCATGTACGTTACAATTCCTTTATCGGGTCCAGGTCTAATTTCAATTTGTAATTAGAGATAATCATAATTTCGTTGGAAAAATGTGCCGTTTCGGTTACTCTGTTCTGGAGCTAAGGGAGCAGGGAGTATTTCTCGAGGTAGAAGTTTTCTAATCCGAGTATTTAAGCTTGGCATCTTTCCGCGAGTAGAGAAACATGTTGCGCCCGAAAGACCGAGCAGAGAGGAGGGGAGCTCCTAATCGGATGAAAATGTGAGAAAGGAGAGGTCCCGAGGTACATATGTACCAGCGGCTTCCTCGTATAACCGGCATCGAGTGCATCCCCTATAACTGTAGCGCAACTGCGCCCGAGTAGAAGGCAGAGCCGTCTGCGATTGTTTACTGCAGTTAAACCGCGGAATGCAAGTTTGCAACTAAATTGGAGTTCGTTCTAACGTGAACACACACCCGGTCCATTCTCCGGCTGTTTCTCCCTCTCGGGGCTGCCGGCTGGCTGCAGCCCCGAATCGCGCTAATCCGCGCGGCGGAATTTTTCCGTCCCGCGGCCGTTCCGGGTGGGCTCGGCCAAGCGGACTCTTTCGGTACTTCACCAAGGCGGGCGGCGAGGACTTCCCTTTTCCCCCCGTTCCATGGCACTGACCCATATACTAAATGAACAGCTGATGCCTCCCAAAATGACGATTCGAAGCAAATGGAGCGCCTCCGATGGCTGCCTCGTCAACTAATATCGAAGCGTTCGCGCGGGCATCAAAAGCAGCGCGGCGTTCAAAATGAGTAGCTTCACGGAAAAAGCCTTAACCATTGCACCTCGTTCCTCGCACGTGCACGGTCTACTTACTTAGTACCAGGGTCAATGTATCAAAAGGGACGAGAAACGAGTGCGCGGCAATTCAGAGGGGAACGGAGAGACGAAACGCAGGTAGTCTTATTACACGTCGCCATTAAACCTTGTGCAGGTTTCTTTATAGGCGCGTTGTTGCGGAACCACATCCATTCCCGAAAATCCCCGCAGGACCCCAGACGTGGACGGTCCAACCCGTCGCCCTGCACATCGCACTATACACGGGACTACACATGGATTTCTCGATAGGATTCGGTTGGCGACTATTCATCTCGTGCGCACAAATTGTGAATTGCCCTCTTATGAGCACTGCTCCAACCACCAGAAACGGTATTCGTCGAAGCTGGGGTACCTTCCATTCGTTCCAAGGGCCTGCTTAGGGAACGAGGATGTATCGGCAGGTTAGCACGTAGATCGATGTTCGCGTCCAGGGGGGGGTCTCGATCCGGAATGAATTCGGACTGCTCTCCTCGAAGGGGTAAAAAACGAAAGGCGGGGGTCAGGGCGTCGCGGCTCCCGCTCAAAGGCTGGAGATGAAGTTTTAAGTGGCGCCTGCTCAGGTGGTCCCGGGAACCCACGGTCCCCGACTCCCGCTCGGCGACAGTTTCGAACCGGAGTGGAAGTGACGTGCCAGTATATTACATCTTTTTAACCTCCATACCCGCTCTCTCGCGCACGGTTTGCAAATATTCAAATGGCGCCGCTAATGGACCCCTTTCCACCCTCCGGGCGGCCGCGCCGCGCGGTCTTGCATCAAAGTGGTACAACCCGGCCGAGCGCCGGCGAAGGGGCATCCATCTTCGCGGCCCTCCCAGCGTAAACGGGCTAGACCCTGGAAATTACGGGCCCTGCCCGAAAATCTCCACTCCGCCGTCCTGGCGCCCCCGAGCGCCGGTTTCAATTTTCTGACTTGCCGCTTTTCGATGCAGCCCCAGAAACGACAGCGCCGCTTCTGGGGCTATGTCCGAATTCGCTTTATGGAACGCCGTATACTCTATATGCTATGCTATAACACACGAATACCTCTTCTATCCTGTACGCGTGAACAAGGGATAGCCGGCCGATGAGCACCGGTTTCGAATTAAATTTCGTTCCCGATGGAATTATTTCGATGGATACAGATGTTCGGGACCTCGCTTCGAGCTTTCTCGACAGGGGCAAGTAAACGTGGGATCTTAACTCGATGCGTAGCTATGGAAAAACGATTTATGACGGATTAAGATTCTTTAATACGCAGTAAATTCTATTGTACCTTTATTTAACCTGGATTTTCATTCGAACCCTTAGATATTAACGAAGCGATAAGTTTTCCCTTCTTCCATCGTTAGCCACATTCGGGTCCCTTCGCTAACCCTCTCGAGCACGGCCTCGGTCTTTCTTTCCAACGTCGATCGTTCCATGTTTCGTTTCCTTCGTTAACATTCGCGAGAACGGTTTTAATCGCGAGCCAGTGATTGCGTGGCAACGGAAAATGAAGTTCCAAGAGAAGCGCGAACATCTTTTTATCACACCCACTTGGGGTAATCGTCCAGTTCGCGAACCCACCATTAGACGTTCACCAACTAACTGGGGCCGATGTCCTTATTAACCGGATCCGCGGACGTATACAATCGCCGGAAAGGATTCGTTACATGACGTTAGGAAAGACTGTCGAAAATGATAATCCCGCTTGAGTTAGCGCCGGTTAACGCCCGTTTTACGAGGCCGGATGCCGTCCTCAGCCCGGGGAACTCGCGCCCCGGAACGCTCATGCCTGGGGAATTTCGGCAACGAACGGGCCGTGAGACCTGTGGGCACCTACCGTAAAGGAGCTTGAGTGTGTACTCGGCCACCTACGTGCCGAACGATTCGGCTCCTAATTAGGCAACCTGGGATTCCGGCATATCCCGCCGAGGAGCCGCAAGACGTCGAACTCTTCCGCGCGGCAGTCGTCCATCCACCGAGACGTAAGAGACGGGACGAGTCGCGGTCTTCGCGATCACTGATAAAAATGTACTTCCAATATGTGCCAATATGTACATAAAATCTCATACGCAAAAACATATTATAGCACGCAAAAAAGAAAAACCCGGCTCATTGAACAAAATCGTTTGACTGCATCTGGTTAATTTTAGAAAATGTTTCGGTCGAGTGAATCGAATTCACTTGAACAAACTTGCATGCTCCGCTCAAAGTAAACTGTTGTGATTAATCTTAGTAAATAAATAAATAAATATATATATATAGTATATTTATAGTATATATAGTATATTTCTGTCGGTTTAACCGTAAAGTATGGTTATTGTTCATATAAATGAACAACCAAATATTTGGCCATTGCAATTAAATTTATTGGTTAATACTTTTTCATTGTCTACGGCAAATAATACGGTCCATCGCATCACGCATGAAAATAATTTGATACATTTGATCAAAACATTTGGTCCCCCGACTGAGATATTTGAAAATTAATATTTGAGATGTTAATTTTCAAATATCTCAGTCGGGGGACCAAATGTTTTGATCAAATGTATCAAATTAGTTTAATGCATGATGCGATGGACCGTATTATTTGACGTAGACAATGAAAAAGTATTAACCGATAAATTTAATTACATTGGCCAAATATTTGGTTGTTCATTTATACGAATAATAACCATACTTTACGGTTGAACCGACAGAAATATACTGATTCAACAAAATACTTTTTCGAGGGTGTAACCATTACATATGTGCACATATGAAACTGTTGGTGTCCTAACAACGATTGTCGTCGCTGCAATTACAACAGTTCCTTGTCTTTTTAACCATTACGGTTGCATCGGCAACTTGATCGGAAGAAATTCTTGATTTGACGAATTCTTGAATTTCGATGAAATATTTTTGGTACCGTAGGGTACAACGGAAGATGGTAACGGCGACGCGCTCGAGTACACGGTCCGCCGCCGTAAGAATGGCGTCCGATTCATGCAGAAGAGACGTAAAACGGTACCGCAGACGGAAATGCGGCAGGAAGGCACCCGGCAGTACCGAGCCAAGTGGCACTGGACCTTGGGTCCTGGACTGCCTTAGGAGAATATTCTTTAGCCCTAGTAGCATAGAATAATTTCTAAACATTTGTTTGTAATCTTTGCTAAATATCTCAAGCGACAGATTTTTTAAGATTTCTTGTAGATTTCATTCGAAGATATCTGAAATATTTGTTGAAAATCTCAATGACATAATTAGTTTCAATAATTTATAAACATAGATGAAAATTATATTTTTTAACTTACGAACAAAATAAAAATACATTTCTTTACCTCACGACTATTATCGGACACTTCATTTGGTATCAAAAAAACACGAGATTTTTTAATATTTCCGTTCCGCTGTTTCATTATGGGAGCAAAACGTGCGATTTTGATTTTAAATATTTTTAAAACGTTTATAATGTACTCGGCAGATAATATTTAAAAATACTTGTATTAAAATGAAGCGAAATGTTTTGTATATCTGGTAGAAAAATATTATGAAAACTCATGGAGGTAATATTATATAAATATTATAGAGATAATATTCTAAAGTAATCGTTTGGCAAATATTTCAAATTTCCACTAAATATTTACAAACTGTACGATATTTGTTAAATATATAGAAAATATAGGACAAATATTTTGTGTTACTGGGGAGGTTATGGAATGTCGAGTTAAACGTCGATATACAAAAAAAAAATCACAGATTTTACAGAAATGCAGGAAACACGTAAAGATGAGGATTGAACAGAACGGCGCTTTTCGTCTTAGGCGCAGAAAAATCTTTGGCTGAATCAGTCAAATTTCTGTAGAGTCAACTATAGAAAATGGATATTATATAGCCAACCGAATATTTGGTTAACGTGACAAAATTCTTTGTTTAATAACTTTTGATTTATTAAATCACATTCTGTGGTAGATCGTACCAAATATTAATGTAATTGAACCTAGGTCATTCAAGCAAAATATTTGGTTTATTGAATAAATTCTTCACTGGAATTAAGAAAACGACTTAAGCGAAACACTTTAGCAGTCAATCAAACGTTTTAGTTCAATGAACCACATTTTGTTTCTGCGTGTAAACCTTTCTGGATGTTCGTCCTAAGGAATATTCCTCCCACCTGTATAAGATTCATAGGAAGATTGCTTTTCTATTTTCCAAATAGATACAGAAATAAGAAGCTAAGTCACATATAAAAAGATTCGTGGCACTGCAGGAGGCAGACTGTATGACGTATATCGTTCTACGAAGTGAAGTTTCTAAATGCGGAGGTTGAAAGGCGTACTTATCTTTGTACTCGAACGTTAGAACTTTTGGAGTAGGGTTTACAGAGAATTGGGGAGGTACGAGGGGAATTTTGATTGGTTCCATGGCGCTCTCTAGGGTATGAGATAGGGTTATTCTCGACGGTCTCGGGAGAGAGCTCACCAATAAGAGGGCACGGCCTTTCGTTAATTCCGCCATGTTTCGTCAGGCAGAGGATCCGGTCTAATGAGGTAGTAAACTCGGTTTATGCTCACCGGGGTCTTAGTAGAGGCACTTTAGAGACTATGGCTGAATTAAACACCGCGCGCTCCACCTTTTTAACGCCTGATGGCGTAATCATTTCGCGCTATACTATCGATGATGGACCCATTACCGTGGGAACGATACTTTTTTCTCTAACAATAAAAGAACTCACCACGGTTGTTCGGAATAAAACGTTCAATCGGCGCATCCGTTTGGTAACCAATGTTTAATCAACGACATAAATTCGGATCCAAATAGCCGAAATAACCGTTTGCTTCGAGCTGTTCGACCCTCCTCCAATAGACGACCCGAGCACATGAAGTAACATTGCAGACCCTTCAACAAATGTCTTGACACGACTAAGTAGGCAGCACCGCCTCTATGTCACACGCAAACATTTGCCTTTGCGCTTTGCCTTGACAGCGAGCCTTCTGTCTACTTCCCAACTTCCCTCGGAGTTCTTTTCTTAACCCTTTCGTTACCTTGGACGAAATATCTCGCGACCCAATACTGGCCGATTAACGCTTTTGACGAGATATCTCGCGACTCGATACTGGCCGATGAACGCTTTTGACGAGATATCTCGTGACCCGGTAGTAGCCGATCAACGCTTTTGACGAGATATCTCGCGATCCGGTAGTAGCGGATTAACGCTTTTGACGATAATCTAGCTTTCTAGCACCAATATTTTGACGTTCTAGATGAATATATTTTATAACTAATTCTATTCGTATAGCTAAAAGGAAGAAATAAATACAGCTACTACCGGATCGCGAGATATCTCGTCAAAAGCGTTAATCGGCCAATATTGGGTCGCGAGATATCTCGTCCAAGGTAACGAAAGGGTTAAGGTGATGCGAAAGTGGCATCGAAAAGGTTTTGTTTATAAAACTTTTCTCTCAACTCGGTTTACCGAATAGTTTCAAAACTTTACAACGCGAATAGGGAGACTATAAGGAAGGTCCTGAAACTCAAGAAATTTCAATTCTTTTCAAATTTGTTTATAGGTAGTTTAAAAATAGTTTTAAAAAAATGAAATTTCGCGAGTTTCAGGACCTACCTTAGGGTCTCCATATTCACGTCTTAAAGTATGAAACGATTTGAGACCCCCAGTTCGTAGAAAAGTTTTATGAACGATTGAGCTTTCGGATACAACTTTCACATCCCCTTAAGGGTTCAGAGGATGAAGACGATTCGATGGGTAGGAAGTACGGTCTGCAACTAGAGAAGGGTTTTCCGGATAATGTTTTTGGGGATAATAAATTTTCTTAAGCACATCGCTTCGCCGGATATTTCTCGCGAAGCAACAGACATCGCGCGCCTTTTCCCGCTCTCGGGGAGTCAAGGAGCTCGCAATTCCCAGGTCGGAACAGTTCCACGCTCGGTTCCGTTAGCCACTCTCGGTGCCCACCGAAAACGGCTCAGCTGTGCTCGGGTTGCCACTAAACCGATGGGAATTTCGCCGCGAGCGCGCTGCCGGGCCCGCGCACGCGTTCGCTGTTATCAGGGCAGTCATTTTACTTTACGCGGCAGTAAACGCGCCGCTCGGCGCGCACTTCCGCGATATTCCGGGCCGCGGGCAGGGAGGAGCGAGAAAAGAAACCGCGGCGCGGAATGTCTTCGGGCGTTGCGGGAGGATTCCGCGGGCCCGGGATCGCGCGATCGCTCGCGGGTCGGCCGTTCCGCGGCCGCGGCGATGCCGCGCGATTATCCCCGCGCGACAACGCGGCCCCCGCTAAATTACCGCGGAATCGGGTGAACCGATTACATCGTTCAATGCCCATCCGTTATGTAGCCGCGCCACGGCGCTGATTATCAGGAATGCACTTGCCCACATGATTTAACGGGAGAACCGCATCAGATTATGTGCGTGTTGACAAAGTGACGGACAGGCCGCCGACCGATCGGTGATAATCCTCGACAGGGGTTCTCACGGAGATTGCCAAAGTCGGGATCCAACGGGATCGCTCTACGTGGCCTCCGCCCTGGGAATCGGGGGCGAAGATCGCGGCATCCACAAGGAAGTATCCCGGGTGTGCCGATTTTACCGCTTTCGACCCGCGTTGCGGTTCGGCTAAAATAAGACATTTGTTTGCGCCGTTTGAAAAAGCGCTGAGATAAGCTCCTGGCGGGTAAATTCAGAGTTCATTGAATTTGCACCACGTACGAGTTTAAATAAAAACAACAATAACAATTTATTGTACTAATCAAATAACGGATAGAGAATACAATTTGTCGATGTGAATTCGCGGTACAATCGCGGGTCCGGGTTACGCCCTAAATCTCTGGGCGGAGACAAAACATCCGAATTGTTCGAAGTCCTAGTTGAGACTGAATCTTAAAAAATATGGAAAGATGCATTCTCGATGCACTTTCTTCCCTTTCCTCTGTCGAAACCTAGGATGCACTTGGAATGCTGAGCCCTGATTGGCTGACTTCAGGATAGCATTTCCGAAAGGTTCGTTTCTCCAGGTCGGCACAGACTTCTTCGAATCCTTGAGAAAGTCCGCGATGTCTGTTAGCCATACGATACCCTTTGGAAATGCGTCGCCATGGCAGACCCTGAAGTGGCCACTTTGAAGACCCCCTGATCGGGGTAATAAATTCCGAGTCCTTTCTTTAACTATTTTCTGACCACGTCCAGGACACTTCTTCGAGAAAGAGTCCCTCGCATTGTTCATGGCCAAATGTTGCTCAGATGTTCTATGGGCCGCTTCACTCCAATCAGATGGTTCAACAACGTTTATTTTCCTATACGGACTGGTTCGCGAAGTTAAGGGGGGAATACCACCCCCAATGTTAGCCCCATAAAAGGATTTATGAGATTTTGCTGTAAACGAGACGAGATTTTTTCAATTAACGCATTGCAACTTGTTCGGTTTCAGCCAGCGATCCCAACATTGTAGCACGGTCGGTTCCGTTTACCAGAGGGACGAGAAGGATCTAACAACTATTTTCGAGGGATGGAATCGCGAATTAGCATGTATAAAAGAATACGCGTGCATTATTTTTGCCTGCACTATAAAATTTGTCAGAAACGACAATATCGTTGAGGTACACCTGGGACATTTTACTTGGGAGAAAATGATACGTGTTCAATGTAAACGAGTTTTTGTTGAAAATACCCACGCAACCCTGCTGATATAGCTCCTATAAACTCTGTTAATTGTAACAGAGCAAACAACGGTTACAATTTTAGGATTAAAAGTTATCAGTATAGTCCGTTGCGGTACATTTAGCGAGAAGAATCACTTCCTGTAAAAATAGTTCCGAATTCTTGCAATTAATTGATTATAACCTGCCGTTGTCAAGAAAGTAAGGTGTAGAAGTGATTGGAAGAAATTAATATTTTGAAGCGACGTGTCATTAGTTTTTAAACCCAACTTCGTCAGGCTTTTATTATTCATTATAGTCAGATTTTCTGTATATAAACATTTTCGAATGTAAAGTTGATTCACTTAAAAAAAAGTTAAAGACTTTGAAAGAATTAGTAGGATTCTTATAACAAACTGGGGTTTAATAAAATTAAGTCTGATATTTACTATCAAATGTCTGACAGTTACCGGCAATCTCGTTCTTCTATCGGTTTAAAAAAATATTTATTCACCATTAATAATGTTATGTAAGAAGTTTGAGTTAAACACAACGTTCTATACAAAATATGATTACTTTTATTAGTACTTTCAATACTTTAAACCAAATTGATACATAGAATTCCTGTCAGAAAATCATTTCTACTTGATACTAACTTGGCATCATTTTCATTCCAACACTGATTATACCTGTTATAAAATCAGTTTTTTTTTCCGAAGCCTGGCAAGCAACATTAAGATTGCCGCAAGTAATTAATCTCACCTAGAATGTAAATTCTTCGCTCAGAGTATGCAGAGTCCCACAGGGAACTTATCAATAAACATGCGGTAAAAATAATCTTAAAGTTTATCTAATTTGAGATGCAAAAGCACGCGTGGACCTTTGTATGCGAAAATGTACAGGGTATGGTTGCGTGAATAACTACTGTTCAAGTATTACGCAGGCATTTAGATGGCACGTATTAAACGAGGGCAGAGCACGAAACCTGATACGAAAACGAGCTCCTTTATAATCGTGTTCAGCCTTCAAGTTGTCCACTTAAGAAAATCACGAAGTGATGGGAAACCCGCTTTAGGCGCCTTATTCGTTTACGGCCGAGTCAAAAGAAAACCCATTAGAACATGTAGGATATAACTAGAAATTGACGGTGACGTAGTGGTGACGCTCAGGTACAATCTGAAACGCCGAACATGAAAACGTGAACCACTTCGAAAGCGGGAGTTATTGTTACAAAATCATCCCCAGGATAATTTAAATTAAAAAATTACTTAAATTCAATCGTAAACCATTGCATGTGCCGAAAAACGTACAACTTCCGAGAATCATAAAACACATCGATGGACATTTTTAGGATATTTTATTCATGCGTGGTATACCACCTACATTTTTACCGTTGTAAAACCACAGGTGGATTTACAACGGTAAAAATAAAATTTGCGAAAACTGTATCCATACTAAAACACAATGATGAATGCAAATAATAATTGATAAAAAAAAATTCGCTTCACTTTTCAAAACGAGTCCCTTTCATGGCGTGCGAACTTACACCCATTACCGTCGTATAAGGATGTACACTTAAAAAATGATTTATGAAGTTCCGACGGAAGAAAAAAAAAACATACTTTGGAGGAATCAAAGTCCTCCGCTGCGTCCTGTAAAGGCTCGTTGCCCCAACATTCGAGTCCTAGTACTTAATCAAAAATTACTTAACCCGTGATTGAGGTAAATCGCCCAATTTTCAGATGATTACCTAACAGCGAGTTTCGCATTTCGATTAGGTTAATTTTTGCCGGTTGAACGCGAATTTTGCAAATCTAAGATTAAGTAATCCGAATTAAGAAATTTCACGATAATCACAGCATTCGCTTCACTTCTCAAAACGAGTTCCTTTCATGGCGTACGAACTTACACCCACTACCGTCGTATAAGGATGTACACTTAAAAAATGATTTATGAAGTTCCTACGGAAGAAAAAAAAAAAAACATACTTTGGAGGAATCAAAGTCCTCCGCTGCGTCCTGTAAAGGCTCGTTGCCCCAATATTCAAGTCCTAATACTTAATCAAGAATTACTTAACCCGTGATTGAGGTTAATCGCCCAATTTTCAGGTGATTACCTAACTGCGAGTTTTGCACTTCGATTAGATTAATTTTTGTCGGTTGAACGCGAATTTTGCTAATCTAAGATTAAGTAATCCGAATGAAGAAATTTCACGATAATCACAGCCCTGGGGGTTGACGGGGTAGAAACAAGCGGGAGAATTCGATTAATTAGTCGAAACGGCAACCCAGGAGTGACTTTTCCCGCCCTCCCGTCCGTCATCGGTCCTGCTTTCCGTTCGGCCCCTTCGAGGGGCCGACTTTTCAGATCCACGGTTCCCTGGAAACTGCTCAATGAACCGTGCCAAGGAATCAACGTGCATTACGCGGAACGAGACGGGAGAAAAGCTGCGGAAAAACCGACCACCGGGAAACGACGTTACCGCGGCTGGTCGAATCCGAGCACCCCCTTCAATGCCGGATTATCCAAGAGACAGTGATGGTACAGGCCTATGGGCCCCCCCTTTCGTCCCTTGGCAGGGAAAGAGACGTTTCCAATTATCGTCGCTTATCAAAATGTCCCCAATAACACGGAAAGAAGGATTAATATAAAATGCTAAGCCCATTCCGTGAAAATAATTGAAGAAAGAAAGTTCTGATCCAAAGAGTACGATGATTGATACCGAAGATGGACAGAAACGATTACATAAATCTCGCCTTAAAAAGTAATTGTTCGGAGGCCTGGAGGGGTATGGCAATTATTGGCGATTATTTTGCGGAATGAAATTGGTACATTTAAAAGATTGGCTGGTAAAAGGAAAAACGCGTTACGGGGTCATTTGCGAGGGATTGGGAAATTTCGACTGCTCTGGGGCCTCCACTGGGCTTAATCCGGCACTGGACTTCTTCGCATCCTTCCCGCGGGAACCCCTGGGGAAATAATTCCAGAGAGGCGCCTGTTCCTACGCGTGACCGCGTGGACGCGCGTTAATTACGCGGGGCTAAGCCGAAGAAAGGCCGTCGTAGCGGAAATCGCACGGAAAAAGAAAAAAAATAGGTGATGCGACGGACGTGGAAACGGGGAAACTGGTCCGGAGTGCCCGTGGGAGCGCGAAGCGGAGCCCCGGCGCGACCAGTGACGTAATTGCTTTTCTGGGTAAACAGACGCGATCTCTCTTAGTCGCGGCCTCGCGGGGGGCGCGACCCAGCCGTATCAAACTTTGTTTTGTCGCAGGAGTCATTTGCCGGCCGGCGTAACTTACTGTTGTGTTTACTAAACGTTGTTACGCCCCGCGGCGGCGTTCCCGCGAAAACCCGCCCACGACCACCCACCGCCACCCACCGCCGCCACTTTATCCCCGGTACACCCCATTAATTTCCGAAACGTGACGTCTTCCCGAGAGGCGAATTTTAGTCGTCTTTGTCGGCTGGGGTGCCCCCGGGTCACCCGAAGAGTGCCCCTCCCTCTTGGTTCCTCGGGGAGGGTCTGTCGAGCAGGGTTACATTCGTTTTCTAATATGGTGTAGAGCATCAAGGAATACGACATGCATATTTTTTTATAGCTACCCAAATTCGTTTTTAACCCTTTAACTAATAAAGGCGCCTAAGGCGTCCGACGTTTGGTCCAATGTTGCCTGGACGCCTTGATGAATTTCGCCCATATATCAAAAGGGTTCCGTAGATAAAGGGTTAGAGGTGAAACAGCCCTTCAAAGTTTTCAAATGTGTACTCAGTAAACGCAGGTATCAACGAATGTAGTCAATGGAACTTAATGAGAACTCTGTACGAATTGAAATTACGTCAATATAAGTTACCTGGATATTAATTTGTCACAAGTCCACCCCTGTATGAGGGGTTAACTCCTCATATGGATAAAAGTATCGCGTATCTAAACATTCATTATTTTTATATACGATGAATTTATTTTTCAATTATCTCAAAGAAATCAATCTTTCCGGAGAGAAGATGATTCGTCAATAAGAAATATTTAGATCGCCGTGAGTTCAATCTCGTCGAGATGGTAAATTTTCTGCTCGGGGCATGAGATATAAAAAAGTGTGCATTCCACTATTTTATGTTTACTGGGTACCTAGACTCTTTTGCAGATATGGGGCACGCGTTCAGGTAACTTACGCGTGAACGGTTTAACGTAACAGCCACTTCCGTGCTTCTTGTTCCCAGGAAATGAACGAAGCAACTTAGGGGCTAATGTGCGATTTTCTCGCCTTCTCGGCTGGCGCGCAAAACGATATAACGTCCGGTCCACATTAGCCGCACTTTGTGCACCGTGTAAAAGTCGTGGGAGTATCGAAATCACAAACAATCGGAAGTACTGCCGTACACGAGAATCTCATTCTAGAGGATGGGCCTGCAGGCGGAACGGCGCATCGCGTCGCGGTGCTGATTATTCCGCTATGGAATCATCGGTAAGGGTTGATCAATAAGAAACGCCCCGCGCGCAAAACGATATTACGACCGGTCCACATTAGCCGCACTTTGTGCACCGTGTAAAAGTCGTGGGAGTATCGAAATCACAAACAATCGGAAGTACTGCCGTACACGAGAATCGTATTCTGGAAGATGGGCCTGCAGGCGGAACGGCGCATCGCGTTGCGGTGCTGATTATTCCGCTATGGAATCATCGGTAAGGGTTGGTCAATAAAAAACGCCCCGCGCGCAAAACGATATTACGTCCGGTCCACATTAGCCGCACTTTGTGCACCGTGTAAAAGTCGTGGGAGTATCAAAATCAGAAACAATCGGAAGTACCGCCGTACACGAGAATCGTATTCTGGAAGATGGGCCTGCAGGCGGAACGGCGCATCGCGTCGCGGTGCTGATTATTCCGCTATGGAATCATCGATAAGGGTTGGTCAATAAGAAACGCCCCGCTTCGTGGAGTGGAAAGTTTTCTCGCGAATCGGGCAGCCGGTGCGAATGCAAATTGGACATTGATCAGCCGCGGGGTGGAGTCGCTGCATCGGCGAGGGGTGGGATGCTGAGAAGATGAGAGGAACCGAGAGAAATCTTCGGGCCAGGGTTTGATGGGGACAATATAGACCTGGGACTTCTCAATGGGTTCCATTCACCGGGGGAATAGAAATCGTCTTGGCACTGCCCATTTTATCTTATCACCTGCGTTTGAATGACTGGCTCCAAATGTACTGCTCGGAGGTTTATTTATTGTTAAGGGGGAGGGACCTTTCATGGGCGTCTGATAATGAAATGGGCTCCATCTGTTCGGAAAAAAAATTACGCAACTCGGAATAAAATCGCAAGAAATGTGTTAACTGGTAATTATTGATACGTTGGGTGCACCTAGACGTTGGATTAGGTATTTCGGTATAGATAAGTGAAGCACGGGAGAAATCGCACAGTGTCTGTCGTAAATAGAGGAAGAGGTAACAGGCATCGGTATCAGTAATGGAAATAAAGGAAAAATTTCCCAGTGATTGGCATAACGTAGTTTGTAGAATGAAAATGAAGCACGGGAAGTGCTATACAATAGTTTTGATAAATGATGCATTTTACTGGATGAAATTATGGTTTTTGAGAGAACAAGTTCCGTACGCGCAGCGTGATTGTTCGGAGCGACACATGCGTATTATTCCTACACGGTCTTTTATTTATAATAGAGATGAAACGAATACACGAAGGAACGTATCAACTTCAACTGCTCGCACTTCTGGATAATTTAATTCGGACACGCATCGCAGGTGTTATTTTGTAAAATAACGTTTCCACTTGACGGTAGGAGAAGGCGCAAAGTGGGTGGATGGTATCGTTTTTATTTTACAGCTGTTAAATAAATGGAACGTGCATTGTCAGGATAATGAAACACTCGCGATTAAGTACATTAAAATGTTACCGGCGTATAGGCAACGCTTGCCGATTACATGCATATTAGGGATTTAGAAATTTCAACCAGACGAAGTGGAAGATAGAAAATGAGAATATTTTCATTCATTTACCGTGGACTGATATAATTGTTTAAGCAGCTGTTTAATCTAGTCATTTCCCTGTTTTTGTTCATTACTTAAGATTACCTTCGTATTCTCACAAACGCACTAGACAATTAGTACACAAGAGATTGCGAAATTTATTATACACGTCGCCTGAAATTTGCATAAAATCCCGAATATAATTGAATGTGAAATTTCGAGATATCGTATATTCGGAAAATTTGGACTACGTGTACCCTATATATTTCAGATAGACACGTTTAGCAACGTACTTTAGAAACGATTTGGTCTTGCGACGTATTACCTTGAAAACAGGAGATTTTTTTTCAGGCACTAATTAATTAAGCAATTACTACGAGATATCGAAATAGCATATTCTGAGAAAACTTCGACTACATGAACCCTATACTTCGGACAGGCATGTTTAGCAGCGTACAAGAGAAACGTTCTGGTCTTGCGGCATATTACCTCAAAAGCAGATTTATTCAGGCACTAATTAATTAAGTAATTCCTACGAGATATCAAAATATTATGCTGTGAGAAAACTTTGATTACGTGTACCCTATACTTCTAACAGGCATGTTTAGCAGCGTACAAGAGAAACGTTCTGGTCTTGCGGCATATTACCTCAAAAGCAGATTTATTCAGGCACTAATTAATTAAGTAATTCCTACGAGATATCAAAATATTATGCTGTGAGAGAACTTTGTTTACGTGTACCCTATACTTCGAACAAGCATATTTTGCAGCGTGCGTTAAAAACGATCTAGTCTTGCGGCGTATTACCTCAAAAGCAGATTTATCCCGGCACTAATTAACAAAGTAACTACTACGAGATTTGAAATATTGTACTTTGAGGAAACTTTGACTACGAGTACCCTGTATACTTCGAACAGACACGTTTAGCAGCGCACATCAGGAGCGTTTCCGTCTCGTGGCGCGTTACCGCGAAAACGGGAGACTTTTTCAGGAACTAATTAAGCAATTACAATGAAATTCCCGCGTACACGCACCTTACAGCTGGCATCTCTCGAGTCCCGCTGCTCTCTCGACCGACCTTTCGTAAGGCACGACTGGAGAAGGCACTATGCCACGCGAACTCGAGAAGAACCGGTATATCTCGTTCCAGTAACTGGAGCTCGCCAAAGCCCCGCTGGTGGCTCGTCAAATGAAAAAAGGAAGGCTTTTCAAGGAGCAGGTCCATCGCGTCAAAAGCGTGTCGCGACGCTCGGCAAAGGATACCTCGGACCTCCCATTCGCAGTGGGTCAAGGTACGAGGACGTGTTCGGGGACTCGGGTCTAGGGACGATTTCAACTTGTCGCAAATGAGTTTCCTTTTCTGGTTTTACTGCTCCGCGTAGAGTCGAAGGAAAATTCCTCGGCAAGGGTTCGGCCTTATCCCGTCTGGGTCGAGGGCTCCTCTGTGACAAAACGTAGACCAGTGGTTGTCCCGAACCATCGGCCGAGTCTAAGGTGGTCTCCCAAGTGCTTAGATTTTCCTGGTGATTTTTCCAAGTCTCATCGGAGGCGAAGGTATCTTGTTTAACCTCTTGAATTACGATTTAAATTCCAATAGCGCGTGTCATTAACAACAAAAATGTCGGTCATACATTGGGCCATTTCACGGTTTGGCTGAACGTTCAAAGTCTCACACGTCTCTTGTACGTTTTGTTTACGTTTGGCCCGATTGACATATCACGTCTCTCACACGTTTTCTTCACGTTTGGCCCGATTGATATACCGCGTCTCTCACACGATATTGTAGGTGAAGGGGTTAAAATGCTGCGATACTTCGAAAAACACTCTCGAATGGAAAAAGTTATAGAGATGGCGGCACTTAGAATGGATACCGGACAAATGTACCCTACGTTTCGAAGAAACCTCCACGCATGAGAATTCGGACAAAACTATTGAAGATTTTAAACATAATGGTTACGGGAAAAGAAATCGGTATAAATGTTAATGAATGTATTGAAAAAATTTATATTTATAGGATATATAGAATTGCCTATGTGTACGTTATGGGAAATCGGTACAGCAAAGTGCCCGAGTTTTCGTCTGTCGTGTCTCATAACAGGTGTACGCCGGCATAAGTACTTTCGTACACAAAATTGCCCTTAAACTCTATGATGCAAAATTAGTATATATCGAAATGTAGCATACGTGCCGTCTGAAATTCCTATACTCGTATAGTGTCATCCCGAACGCATTTGTACAGAAAATTTCGAAATATTGGATCTTAAAAAAACCGACTGCACATATTTCGAAAAGATATTTTTAACAGGGCGTAACAATGGGTGGATTTGGAAAAAATCACGGGGAATCGGTCGGCGCCGGATTCGCCGGAGCCAAGGGGGTCATCTCGCGACGACAATACGCAGGAGAGCGATCTCCGAATTATCGACTTGGTCGACCCGGAAGAGCTAAGACCAGTCCCGAGATTTCCGTAGATTTGGTCCCATGCCATGCGGCGCCGCGGCGTTCCGGGGTACGAATGAATTAAGCATCTATCCCCGGACCATGAATATGGAGGACCCTCCTTCGTTCTCCGCTATTTGTAGTACATTGACCTGTCATGCCGTAGCGGAATCGCAAAGGTTTCCGATTATGACCTGTTAAGCCGGGCGCCGTCACGCGAGCTAGCCATCGAGGATCCGCGGAATCCGCAGCGCGGCTGCACCGCTGTAGCACCGCACCGGTTAGGGACGCTCACCGCACAAGCGATTTTGCAGGGCCTCACAGGGACAACGATTTTCAGTGTATTTCTTAACCGAGCGAGCCCAACGAGAGTGCTCATATTAAGGTGAAGTGAAAGATCCTTCAAATCAGTCGATTCGAATACAACACTGTTTTTTTAAGGGTATTAGACCAAACTGTCCGAAACATTGACACATCACGCCTGATCATCTAAGAATTGTCCTGACACATTCAAAATTTGGATTTTTCAACAAAATTTTTAACTTAGTCCAGACCAGAACCAAAATGGCGTCGAGCTCTCATATTTCGATCAATATACAATTATAGAAGGCTCTGATATGAGAATCGAAAGGGTCAGGACAATTTTACGACAATTTAGAACACTCCGGTAATCAATGAACTCGCATTTGAACGGGATAAAGGCAAAAAAAGTGTTATATGCGCTTCTATGCCAAAACGATGGTAATACAAGGTCTTGGAGTGAAAGTTTAATTGACCTGGAAATCACAGATGGCGCAGAGGGTACCACTGCAGTCAATTAGGGCCCTAGAAGGCATGAATCCAGAGGATTTCTGGAGTTTTACTTTGATTTATTTATAATTATTGTACGAAAACGACAGGTGGAGTATGCCATTTGGGACAATACGCAATATAATTCGGTATAGCTGTCGATATAAAAACGAACGTCGGCAACGTAGGCATTTAGAAAAATTATTGACGTTGATCAAGTTCCTCAACGTGTTTCACTTCACCTTAACTCTTTCGTTACCTTGGACGAGATATCTCGCGACCCAATACTGGCCGATCAACGCTTTTGACGAGATATCTCGCGACACGATACTAGCCGATCAACGCTTTTGACGAGATATCTCGCGATCCGGTAGTAGCTGTATTTATTTCTTCCTTTTAGCTATGCGAATAGAATTAGTTATAAAATATATTCATCTAGAATGTCAAAATATTGGTGCTAGAAAGCTAGATTATCGTCAAAAGCGTTAATCCGCTATTACCGGATCGCGAGATATCTCGTCAAAAGCGTTGATCGGCCAGTATCGGGTCGCGAGATATCTCGTCAAAAGCGTTCATCGGCCAGTATTGGGTCGCGAGATATCTCGTCCAAGGTAACGAAAGGGTTAACACATTCGCGACCGGCAAATTTTTTCCGTTTCAAATGCTGAGTACCGGCGAAAATAATGAAATTCTGAAACTGGTTCCCGCAAACTTGTATCGTGTATCGTTATGGACGTGATTCACGCCAGCGGCAATCAGGAATAAAATTTAAAATTACGTGAATTCACGTCAGCGCTCGCGAATGTGTTAAAGATGAAATGATGACCTGTGTTTATGTATGGGAGCGATTTCCGATAAGTGGTCATTTGCATATAAAAAAAGTGCTACGACATACTTTGAACGCTCTTTGAACTAGGAAGGAGTTGCGTTATCGAGAATCGCTCCCACATGAACACACGTCAACGTTTTATCTTTCAAACGAGCACTCGTTGAGATCGATCGGTTAAGAAATACGCTCAAAATCGTTGTCCTCGTGGAGCACCTTCTTCGGGATTTTCGGGTTCCATGAGAGAAATTTGATCTCTTTTTGACAACCGTTGCCGAATGTAAGCGGAGCGTCCAACTGGATTGTGCGTGCGTCAGGTGACACACCCGCTTCGATGCTAACAAGGAAGGTATCCCAGGTCGATCTCTCCGATTTGATTCCTTTTATAATATGCTATAGTAGACTAAAAACTAAGCGACACGTTTTTTTTTATCTGCCATTAAACACTTTAAGGGGGTGAAACCACCATGCAAAGTAAGGCATGGCAATCGTTTACGAAATTTTTCTCTGATTTAGGTATACCAAATCGTTTGAAACTTTATTGCGTGGATATGAAAGCTCTAATAAAGGTCCTGACCCGTACATTTTTTTTATTTTAAAAATGTTCATGGACAAAACGTAATGCAATGCAGTTTTATGCGTATCGCGATCTTCTGTACAGTCGCCACATTCACGTGGTGAAATTTCAAACGATTCGTTACACTCGGTTAGGAGAAAAGTTTCATAAACGAGATCTCCGGACGCCACTTTTATCCCTCCTTAAGCTGATATGAAAGTGACGTCAAAGAGGTCTCATTTATGAAATTTTTCTCCGAACTTGACAATGTGAATACGGAGGCTATAAGGAAGAATCTGTCACCCACAAAATTTCAATTGTTTTTTTCAAATTTGTTTATAGATGTTTTCAAAATTCTTTTATAAAAAGTGAAATTGTATGAGGATCGGGACCTTTCGTATGGCCTCCACGTTCACGGTGTAAAGTATGAAACGACTCGGCACCCTCGGTTCGAAGAAAAGTTTCACGAAAGATTGACTCTTCTTATGCCGCTTTCATATCCCCTTAAGGTGGAATGAAATTCTCGATTATCCCGGGGGAAAAAACCCGTGTCCGGTAAACGCGCTTAGTCCCAAGACTTCTGAAATGGCGTTGCCACTGAAAAGGGTGGAGATTGGAGATTGCCTCAAAAGATACATCGGTTGGAAGAATGTTTTTCCTACATCGGTTAAGTTCCTTGACGCCTTTCGCATCACCTTAAGCCGGGAACCGTCACGCGAGCGAGCCATCGAGGATCCGCGGAATCCCCGACGCCGCTGCACCGGTGCACCGGTGCCTCCGCTCATCCGCGCTGCGAGGTTCGGCCTTCTTGACCGCGCGGATTAATCTCCTCCGGGTTAATAACCCGGGGTCGAAAATGCCTCGGTATCTTCGTGAATCATCGGCTGGCCGTTTGCATACGCGCTACGTACCTCGCCCGAGACTGGGGCCATCGCTGTGACGTGGCCCACACACCAGCTCCCAAATCACGTATCGTCCCACATACGACGAGGCCGCTTGCCGTTTTACCGTTCGACGATCCTCGATTTTCCTGTAGACACTGCTTATAGACGGCCGCGATCCTTCCAGCTGACCCCAAAGTCCATTCGGGAGCGTTACGTCAGCGGATACTAGTCGACGTGGTGACGCGCGATGACGCGCAGCGCGTCCACCTTCCTTGACGGATCGAGAGGCCGCTGATGATCGACGACGGTGGGACACTTTGACCGTTCTTTCGTCAGAAATTTATTTTGCCTTCTATTGAGCATTTTTTCTGACTAATGGGAAATATTTGACGTCCAACATTGGCTTAATGGCCACCGTATACAACATCATCCTCCGTTTGTTGGGGAACTCGATGGCGTTTGGATACCCGTCGTGATAGACAAATTTGTAATGACTCGTTTCCAAACATCAAGATGTTCGACCATGGAAGAGCGTGTAAACCACGGCGCCGATGTAGTAAATCAATTAACTCATCGCAATTGATATCCAGTCGGTCGGAATAAGTGAAAGCGATAAAGAATTAACAAAACGCAGGAAAGACGATTGTACCGCGCATGGTCCAATGCTTGGGACCACCAGTGACCGATAATTTAGTCAGTCATAATGTTCATAATACATTCTTCCATCTGTCTTGTTAGTTGACCGTGTACAGAGCCCCGTAAAAATCTATTGCGAACAGAATGTTCGGCAAAGTTATCGGCCACCGACGGTCTGTCATGTCAGGTGGTCCTAAGAGTGAGTGGCGTATCGACGAACGTTATCAAGTGCTGTGGATCCTTTAGTGATGGGGACGTACAGTTACCGAAAACTGCTTTTTGGCTAAGGAACGTTTAAATTGATTTATTGTGCGCGGGTCCGGCACGAGGTCGCTTTTAATTGGAGAGATTTTAATTGAGGAATGATACGGAAACGCATCGATTGAACACGCGTGCCGGAACAAATTCGGTCGTTTAAAGAAGATTGGCGTAAACTCGGTCTCTTTTTGTTTCCCCTGGTCCACTGGACGGGCCGGGATAAAAAATCCATCAAAAATCGGATAAATTTCACGGATTTCGGATATCGTTTTTCACACACCGGCCCAATTCATTCTCACGAGTGCCTATATTTGTTTCACCCCGCTGTGCATTTCGAGTCACTTTTGGCTTAATGAGAACTCATTCGGCCCTGGGAGGATTTGCGTTGGTGCAGTGGGAGTAATGAGATGTGCGATGATGTGCATTGAATTTTAATGTGTTTTTAATTATACGTTGTAATTTGTTAGATATAGGCTAGTACGCATATGGTAGTGGATTTAAAATATGTGTCATTTCTTCAGGGCGGGCTGTTAGGTTTATAATTTTTTATTTGCACTCGTTTATTATACGAAATATAATGCGATGGACCTGATCAGGAAGGCATAAGACGTATTACACAGTGATTAAAATTCAACGTATATTATCATACTTTGAATTACTAACCGGAAGTCCAATAATTGTCTGATTTCTTCGGATTGTGAATCAAGTCTTCTTTCAAATTCTATCGAAGTGTATTAAGAGACTTCTATACTGTTGTCGAAAAAAAAAAATTATAAGATGATTCTTAGGATTAAAAAAAGATACTATACGTTCTTAACTTGTAACTATCCGAGTATATTTCCTTAGATTTTAAAAATATTCAGTTTTTCTGTCAAGTAAAAATATCTAATTGTCTCAGAATTGTACATAATTTGTTGTAGTATCTTAAAGAAATAAATTTCTCGGCGGTATCCGTAAGACTGGTTGTCGTAGAAGTCCAAAACCAAAAGATAAAAAGATTTTAAGCCTACGTGAGTACGGCTATCGTTGGAATTAGGATTATCTAAATCTCTATACATATTTGAGCACTTCGAAAGAAAAGTTTTAATTTTGTGCAAAGAGCGCTTCGAGCCTTAACACTAAGAAGGGCCCTTAAGGTGAAATGAAACACCCTTCAAATCAGTCGATTCAAATACAACACTTTTTTTTAAGGGTATTAGACCAAACTGTCCGAAACTTTGACACATCACTCCTGATCATCTAAGAATTGTCCTGACGCATTGAAAATTTGGATTTTTGAAAAGAATTTTTTAACTCAGCCCAGACCAGAACCAAAATGGCGTCGAGCTCTCATATTTCGATCAATATACAATTATCTAAGGCTCTGAGATGAGAATCGAAAGGGTCAGGACAATTTTACGACAATTTATTACACTCTGGTAATCGATAAACTCGCATTTGGACGGGATAAAGGCAAAAAAAGTGTTGTATGCGCTTCTTTGCTAAAACGATGGTAATACGAGGTCTCGGAGTGAAAATTTAATTGACCTGGAAATCACAGATGGCGCAGGGGGTCCCTCTGCAGTCAATTAGGGCCCCAGAAAGCATGAATCCAGAGGATTTCTCGAGTTTTACTTTGATTTTTTTATAATTATTGTACGAAAACGACAGGTGGAGTACGCCATTTAGTACAATACCCAATATAATTCGATATAGCTGTCAATATAAAAACGAACGTCGGCAACGTAGGCATTTAGAAAAATCTTCTTTATCGACGTCGATCACGTTCCTCGACATGTTTCACTTCACCTTAAGGAATTTCTTTAACCGAGCTTCGTAACCATTCCATTTGTTTATAGAAAAGTGTGTACATTCCCGTATTTTCACCATTGGTTTATTTGTCTGTCGGATAATTTTAGCTCGGCGGTGATGCAAACGTAACGGTATTGTAAGTACTTTGTGGGACTCGATTTTTGTGGCACTACCTTGTGTGGCCGCGGTTCGAGCTCACCGCTTGCGGCAGACGCAGCCCACACGTCTTGCGGGATGTTTCAAACCTTCCATATCATTGTTTATTGCCATTCGGCGATCATGAATTAGACTGGCTTCAATTATAGGAAGCATATAATTCCAACACGCAGCCTTCAGATATATAGAATTTGCTGCTCGCGGAAGCAACACTCAATTCTACCGAGGCGAGCGGACATACCGTTGCTCCGTCAACAGTAATTACAAAAATGCCACATTAAAAAAAAAAAGAAACCTGGCAGAAAGAAATAACACTAAAACTGCATTCGTGCGACCCAACCCTTCGAGCCATCTCCATACTCGATAATAATATTTCTGCCCGCAAGTAAGACAGCCGTAAATGGTTAAGACCTAACTTGAATGCACTGCATCAGCGTTAAAAAGAACCAGCGCGCCGGGCACTACTTATAAACGTAAATTAGCCCTATTACATTAATTAAAAGAAACACATTACGAGGGGAGTAACGACTTTAAAGTGCCATTAATTTGTGGTAACCGTAATGGAATAATTAGCGCGCACGCATTCCGGCCGCGCGGCTCGCGGGCGCGATGTTTATCATCACAATTGGTGTATCATTTATAACTTTTTTTTTTCCTGGAATGGTGCTTTTCCTGCCGCTCGAGGCCGCCAGAAGGGCGGAAGGGAGGGAAGAAGTTTATACCCGACCCTTTGTCGGCCGCTTCCGTCTCCTTCCAGGAGTCTAAGAGGAAGATGTAGGATCGGCAATCCTTCGGATCGAGCCATCGTTAACAGTTTCTTGATTGATAACACCAACATGATGCCATGTCAAAACCGACAGTCAACCGGGTGGACGTGACGGAGTAAAGTGATGGGGAAAGATACTCCTTATCGTTCGGTGATGACCAAATTTCGCGGTGACGCTTTTCTGAAGACGCGTGTACCGATTTCTTCGAAGTTTCACCACATAATTATACAGGAGCCCAGACCGTTTTTGACATTCTAGAAATTACATATTTCGAAAGAAATATTTTTATTCACCTCTGATTTGTAAAACGGAGATATTTATAAGATAGAAAATTGCCTCTTCGTCTTTCGCGTCACGTCAAAGTGACGTGAAAGTGGCGTCTGAAGGGTCAGTCGTTCATGAAACTTTTCTCCGAACTGGGTGTACCGATTGGTATCAAACTTTACAATGTGGACATGAAGACTACAAGGAAGATCCTGACACAAATTTCATTTTTTATAGAAAAATTTTTGAAGTACCTATAAAGAAATTTAAAAAAAAACATTTAAATTTCATCGATGTCAGGACCTTCCTTATAGATTCCATGTTCACGTTGCAAAGTTTAAAATGATTTGATACACTTAATTCGCTCAAAAGTTTCATAAACGATACCTCTTTGACGCCACTTTCTCATAACCTTAAGGTGACATGAAAGGGACATCTCCGAGGGGTCAATCGTCAATGAAACTTCTCTGGACTGGGTGGACCGAACCGTATAAAATTTTACCACGTGAATATCGAGGCCCTCAGAAAAGTCCTGATACACGCGAAATGTCATTATTTCTAACAAAAAATAAAAACAGTTTATAAGCAAAATTGAAAAAATCTTTATCAACGAGGCCCCTCGGATGCCTTTTTCGCGACATTTTACCACGTGCATATGGAGGCCCTCGGAAAAGTCCTGGCACACGCGAAATGTCATTATTTCTAACAAAAAATAAAAACAGTTTATAAGCGAAATTGAAAAAATCGCCAGGACCTTCCTTCGGCCACTGCATACTCACGGGGAAGAGTCTCAAACGATTCGGTACACTTATTACGGAGGAAAGCTTTATCAACGAGGCCCCTCGGATGCCCTTTTCGCGTCACACCTTAATCACGATCGGATTCGAGTATCGAGTTTCATTCTACGCATTAACCGTTTACGCGAGCGGCCGAGTACGTGCGAGTGGCCGCGTCGAGGCTTTACACCTGGCGGAAGCGACCTTCGTAAATTCTCGCCTCGTACGCGAGGCGCGGTAATAAAGGTCTTCATTATTATTGCGAGCATTATCGCCGCCGCGTCAGTTCTTAACGACGACGGGGCTCGTTATCCCCCGCGAAGAGGCGCCGACCGAGAGAGGCGCGCGTGCCCAACGGGTGATCGATGGCTCCTGACCCCGCGATTTTCGGCGACCCGTCGGACTCGTTGCTCCCCGGGGGGGCCGCGACCCCCCGCGAATCGCGGGGGGAGAGCAATCGGGCCCCTCTGGAACACCGCGAAACTCTTGCACCAGGCAGGAGGCATCCTCTGTTGCCTCGACTGGCCGCTCCGGGAAGACGGGGCCGAAACTTCCTTCCTATCAATTTCGGAACTCCGCTTTTGAGACGCCTCGTGATTAAGGCTTGTACCTTCACCCGAGAAAAATAGCCGTTCCTTGGCCACCGTGGGGCTTTCGAAACCTGAGGAAGGTCTTGCAAGGATCGCACTGTGGTAAAGGCATTGCAATTTTAGAACATGTTGGTTGGGGGGTTTATAGGGACCATGGGGTTCTGATTTTATAACACATTGGCGAATAAAACTTACAGTATTCCTGGACGGTATAAAATAAAGTCCCCGGTGGGCGTCGGTTGCGACCCTAGTAGCATAGAATAATTTCTAAATATTTCTTTGTAATCTTTGCTAAATATCTCGAGCGACAGATTTTTTATGATTTCTTGTAGATTTAATTCGAAGATATTTGAAATATTTCTTGAAAATCTCAATGACATATTTAGTTTCAATGATTTATAAACATATATAGAAATTATATTCTTTAATTTATGAACATAATAAGAATACATTTTTTACTTCATTTCGGTTGTAAACTAGATTTGTTTTTTTTTCTCATTTACAGTTCTCACGGTCATGTTAATGGTGACATACTGCAAATGTCGCCAGCACGTATGAACAATTTTACCTGAGTTAATAAATCCCCTTTATTCAAAAATCATAATAATTCTTCATTGGCGCGGATATGACTTCTATTAATAATCATTAAATGCCATTCCAGGAATACGTATAACAGTTCGATATCAGAACTCAATTTAATTTTCTAATTGAACAATTCAGCCGGTTTGAAGGGTTTGACGTAATCGACTATTCAAGCAGACCGAATAATCGGATATTGTAATCCAATAGTAGTTGACAATTGGACTACACAGGTTTGAATAATTCGATTTGAAAATCGGATCAAAGATCCTATTCGAATTGAACAATTGATAATGGTTCCGTCACTGCCATACGTGCGCCTCGATTGCAAGTGTATGAATAATGCGGAAGTATACGTCTATTGTAAACTTTTTCCTTCTATTAAATTCTTGGCAAGTGGACGCGAAATGCAACGTAACATCTTCAACCATATCGCCGGCAAAAGGAACACACGCACTGAAACTGAGCAGGCAATTTGGATTAAAACAGCTTTTTAACAGGAAAGTAACCGATACGTCCACTTTCCGCCTTTTCATCCTTAAACACGAAACCGCGGTTCAGGGAAACTCTTTGAAATTTTCGAGCTCTCTAATTTTCATAATTTATGACTCTCTAAACTCGCGCGAAACACATTCGGGACGCTTGACGAGTAAAATCGCGTTAATATAACGACGTGAAAATGATATGAATAAATAAATAAATAAATATATATATATATATATTTTATACAATTAGATCATCAGAGTATTAAAAGTGAAAGGCTAACTTAATCAGCTGTCACGACGCAAAAGCAAGAACTACCATTACAAAAATCTCTCATGTTTAATTCGTATTTACTTATACCGGATTAGTTTACTCTCGAGAGCGAAAATAGACATATTCGGTACTAGTCTGATTTCTTTTTCTAATTCTGGAATCGGCCGATAAGCTCAGGAAAAGATGTTAGTCCGAAACTCGTGCATAAGGGCATCGATGCGCGCCCTCTTGCGCATCGAATCGCCTTCATGAAGCTATAACTATCATCACAAAAATCTCTCATGTTTAATTCATATTTACTTATACCGGATTAGTTTACTCTCAAGGGCGAAAATAGACATGTCCGGTACTAGTCTGATTTCTTTTTCTAATTCTGGAATAGGCCGATAAGCTCAGGAAAAGATGTTAGTCCGAAACTCGTGCATAAGGGCATCGATGCGCGCCCGCTCTCCTTTTCCTCGGTTCTTCTTTTCCGGTTTATGGAGCGGAATTGCTCACGCGACTACGCGAAGCGTAACCCATAAACGGCATTCAAAGGAATCCGATCACAACGATTATGCCGGACGCTGCCCCTGGTTAAGGTGCCTACACCCTGTGCGTAGTGCGTGATTTGCGATGCGTGGTGAGCCGGTGCTCCAAATTCGTTGATGCGACCCACCGGTTACACACCCTGTGTGGTGTGTGATTCGCGATGCGTGGTACGTCTATGAGTTCAAATTTGTCGATGTGACAAAATAGCCATTTGCCCCATGTGTGTGCAGTGATCCGCGATGTGTGGTGCGCCCTATGCGTGGATAGACGATGTGTTCAAGTTTGGGGTGTCTGTGTCAGTGTGTGTTGGTTTGCCATCTCGGCGGGAAATTCAATGCACCGAACAAGATCTTTGTCTCTCCTTACAACAAGCAGTAACGCACAGTGTTGATGGGCGATTCGCAGTTTATGGGGCGAGGAGCAATAAAAAATGTATGCAATTTGTCGAACAAATGAAAGATTACCCGTGTTTATGGGATCCTTCGAGTACATATGAGGAGTTTAAATATAAAATCGAAGATGCATTTGCAAGTATTTATAGATGAGACGAAAGTTGACGTTGAGTTTTTGAAATAGAAGGAAAATATAATAGTAAAATCGACTACGAATCGTGAAGTACGCATAGGGTGTATGACTTCGTCGCATCAATCAATTTTGACGTACCAACGTACCATGTACAGGGTCTAAGCACCTTTACGTGCCGAGTCCGAACTTTGATACGCCCTAAGGGCAGCTATCTTGAGAACGCAATCTAATAACCGCTTATTCGATAAACCTTGACGCCGACGTCGACCAAGTTTTCGACAGAGGGTGGTTAGGCGGTGACACCATGAAGGAAGCGGAGTCTCCACGGAACGAAAAACTAATATATAAAATAGGTCCTTGTTCCAGCGGGCGAAGACACCCGAGAAAAACACCATAATAGAGATCGAAGTCCCTAAAAACCGTATATGTGTTTCATCTCTATTAACCAGTTAGCTGTGTTTGACGAGTATACTCGTCATGAAAATACACGTTTCAAATAGGTCGACACAGTTAACTGGTTAAACCGCGAGGGAAAATTGCAATTAGTCGGTAGGAACAATGACTTGTACTTTTAAATCGACAGTTTGTATTTCACTGATCTGGAGTAACAATTCAGCCGTCGAAAACGACCGATACGAGATACGTAAAAATCGCTTAAAATCGTAGTCATTTTGTGTTTCTAGTAAACTATAAGCGTGTGTAAATTGGAGTTGGCTATTAGAAATAATGATCTATATTTTTAAATTATCGTGCAATTTCTTCTCGGTTAGAGCGGTGATTATTGAAACTATTCTTATAGTTCTTCCCTAGTTGAAAAACAAATGGCGAGTTGGATACGCAGTAGAGGTGAATGCAAGACGTTAATTGACTGTTACGGGTCATTAGAATTTATGTAAAATATGCAGATTTTTAAAATAAGACTACACGATTGCTCCTTAAATATTTTTCTTATGGCTATAAAATAGGTTTTGCTCGGTTAGGAGTAACAGGAGAAAACTAAATTGTTGTAATGCCGTTGCCGAGGAAGTTACGTGCCACTCTTGGCGGAGGTTTAAATAATAGCTCAGGCAAGGGCATCCATGCCGCATGACTTGGAATATAATCAGATGGGAACAATGATGGCCTCCAGCGGGGAACACTTCTTCAGTTTTTGACCACAAAGCACCGATTTGCATTCTGGAACCCTGCTCCAAAGGCAAGAGTAGCAGAAACTTGTACAAATACAGGTGGATTCTCGAAGTAGTACCGTATGCATCCGTAAATAAGGACCAGTCGGAGTGTACCTTGGTCTCTTTGCTCGGTAGTGCCATAAAGCGACTCGCAAAGCACAGTATGCAAAACAGGACTAATGCGCGAAATTGAGATCTAATTTTCCGCTAAATCGAGTTCCGTTTCTCGAATTAACGTGCCTGGCACTACTCCCAAAGTTACAATTTAATGGTAAAACAGCGCTGGCTTTCGGTCTTGGTCATTTCCTATTTGCTCCAAATGAACTTACGCCGGGCAGGAGCCAAGTCAAGGTGAAACATCTTTTTAATGCAAAATAAGCACGATGTCCTCTCCTCTTCATTTCTAAGTTAACGTCTCCTTACGGAATCGTGTCAAAAAACTTGATCCTACTTATTAAATTCTTATCCGTACAGCATTTCAGTAACCATTTACGCCACGCGGAATCGTATTGCCAAGTCTCAGTTCAATTACGAAATTTCACCAGGACAGAGTAGGGGAACAAAGTTCCCGGGCAATGTTTGATCTTAAAACGTCCGAAGATTTGCGTGCGGTCAGATGGCGGACATTCTAAACATGTCGAAATAAAATTCCACAGACTTTTCTGTAACACACCTTAGGGCATTGCGTTAGTTTTATTATGTTGGAATAAAATTCATCAATCATCAAATTTAACATTGCACAGGAACTTCTTCGCCATCCCGTGCAGGGTCTCGGCTACCGTTTACGCCTCCCAGAACCATATCGAAAATTGTAAATTTCAGGGATGAAATTCCCAGCGGTGTCTCTTTCGGCGCACTATATCAGTCCGTCCAAGAACACGATTCCGATCCGTCGAGGCTTTCCCGCGGTGTGGAATCTCCAATGGACCTCTCCGTCGTCGAGGCTCAGGTTAAAGTATTCACGGGAAGATTATCCGGTCAGGCTGTTCCTCTGGGCTCGATGGACGAGCCTTAATCGGCGATCTTCTCGAGTCCTCGAGTCGTCCTCGGCCGCCTCCTCGTAATCGAGACTTCCGGGAGATGGGTGCCCTCTCTCGCTCGCTTTCGCCCTCTGTAAATATTCACGGGGACACGATTATCCCGAGGGGCCGTCGTCGTGTGATCCCCGACGGTTCTCTCGATGGATCGCCGAGCGACACCAGCTTCCTCTTCGGGTCGGCGATTCCTCCGCGCTGCGGAAACATCGATTTCCGTTCTCGCGCTTACGTCTCCCTAAGTGGACGACGTAATCCCACCTCCTGGTCCAGCGACATCCCTTGGTTGGGCTGGACGAGGGGCTAAATGCTTCCGAGCACTTTGGGCTCTTGACCAGTGAGAAAGAACTTGGTTAATTTCCGACCGTGGTTTAGTCGTCGCACTTTTAACGTGATTTGAAAGGGCCACGCCATATATATCAAAACGTGAAATTATTTATAAAACTTTTCTTCAAACTGGGTGCATCGAATCATTTTAAACATTGACACGTGAAAATTTATTTTTCAACAAACTTTTTTTTTATTTAGCCTAGACTGGAACCAAAATCACATTTTTTTTGTTGTGAAAAATAAAATTTCACGAGCATCGCTTTCTTCCTTAGGGCCCCCATAATCACGTGTTAATGTTTCAAATTATTCGGTGCACCCAGTTTGGAGAGAAGTTTTATAAATATTTTGACTTTTTATATGTATAAAATGACCCTTTCATGTCACCTGAAGGCTCCATGCACCAACTAGGGTTCGCGCACCGAGAGTTAACAATAATTAACTAATCCCGTATTAAGAAGGTTTTGGTTGCTCCGACCCTTCCTACAACTAACAGAGGATTAAGGTGACGTGAAAGCAGCGTCCGAGAAATTTTGTTTATGAAACTTTTCTCTGATCCGAGTGGACCGAATCGTTTGAAATTTTACCACGTGAATGTGGGGAACATTCATGAAATTTCATTTCTTTTAATTTATTTACCAGTGTTATCAAATATTTTGGGAAAAAATTAATTTTCACAGATCTCAATGACATAAAAGCAGCGTCCAAGAAATTTCGTTTATGAAACTTTTCTCTGAACCGAGTGGACCGAATCGATTGAGATTTTACCACGTGAATGTGGGGAACATCCATGAAATTTCATTTCTTTTAATTTATTTATTAACGTTAGCAGATATTTTACAAAAAAATTAATTTTCACAGATGTCAAGACCTTCCTTATAGCCAACATATTCTTGTGGTAATGTTTCGAACGATTCGGTGCTTTCGGCTCAGTGAAGAATTTTATAAATAATTTAATGCCTCGGATATCTTCGCTCGATACGCGCATAAGCATGTCCCACGGTACATTATCTTTTTCTATGTTTCTTTGCTCTCGTTAACTTCCCTTCAATTACGAGCGACTTTCGTCCCTTGAGGAATTACATTTTGAAGGCAACGAAGTGGTTCGACTTCCTTGCAAAGGAGCTTGAATTTGAATACTTCAGGCGCTTTGAGAATTAACGCAGTTCTTACCGAAAGGGGTACAAAGTGCTTGATGGGTACTTGCAGTTGCTGCAACTAGAACTTCCAATTTTGGACTTATATAGATACTTATTACCCTTGGGATGTATTCTCAATTTTGTGTTCATTTTCTTTAATGAGTTCTCGCATGAGTATTTAATGTGCCTTAGTAAGAGAATTTTCCATGGGTATTGGATACAGTGAGAAAATATTCCGCGGAATTGATGTTCATCCAATAATGTTGGTTTTATTTAAACCGATTGTCAGTGAACTGACTAATTGACCGTAATGAAATTTGCCTTCGTAAATGAAGTGATTCGAATTAGTGGTGACAGATTTTAGTTTGGGCTAGATGCAATAAGGATATAAAAATATATCTTGAGAACTTTTGTGCCGAGATGAAGGTGACGCGGGGAAGACGCGAGCTCTCGGTGACAAAATTTGATTAGCACTGTATACAAGAGATAACTGTCGTCGATCAGAGTATAAAAAACCGTTAATCCAGGAAATTTGTTGTTTTACGTCCACCTCTTTATAATAATTCTACCGAAACAATATACGTGCCCGTAATTATGAAAGTGGCCTAAGTAATTCTTTTCGTTGAAGAAATAACATCTCATTATTTTTATTCAAATGTACGTAACAAAATACGGGATAAATTGATTTTTTTAAAGATTATTTTACTTAGAACACTTTCATAATTACGGGGACATATAGAGTATGCCATGTAGTACAATGCTGATAATTTTGAGAATTTGTCTTTACCCATAGCAATTAAGCTTCTCGGCGCCTTTCCTATCATCTCGAGGCAATCTATGAAGCCTCGTCTATGAAATCATTATTCCGAAATGGGTGAACCGAATCGTTTAAAACTATACCTCATGAATATGGAGGCCTTAAGGAAGGCCTTAACACCCATGAAATTTCAAATAAAAAAAAAAATCTTTTAGTAAACAGTTTAAAAAATTTACATAATAATAAAAATTTCGTGGGTGTCAGGGCCTTCCACGTACCCGCGGTGAGATCTCAAACGATTCGGTGTACCTAGTTCGAAGAAACGTTCCATAAACGATTGACCCCTTGGATACCCCATGAGCACCCTGACCGCGGGCACCTGTTCGGATGACCATTCGAGCCCGGCATCCGCTTAATTATTTTCCCATTAACCGGGAATAAGAGGGAAATTGATCGATCCGCGGAGTGGGTACCCACGAGCTCGCGCGGGCATTTCTCCGGGAGTTCTGACACATGTGAATGAGCACCGGAGGCCCTCCACCTCGTGGCACGAGCTCGCTCGAGCGATCATTGAGCTCGGGCAGGTCGGGGATCTCTCAAGGCCGAGGAGAGCCGGTATCGCCTTGCGTTTCCGCGGCGGAATCTGGCCGCGACCTCGGCCGCGAGGCTCGGAGGCCAGTAGCCGGGACTATGTAATAAAATGCAATCGCCTTAATGACGTTCTCACACCGTCACGGCCGCGAGAGGGAATTATTTTTAGTATACCATCCACGGCGAGTACGGTCGTTCACGCGTGAAATAACCACGTGTCTGCGCGCCACTCCTCGCGGAATAATTCCGCGCGCCGTTTCCCGCCGCTAGGAGTCGGCCTGCCCTGGAAACGCCGGATCCATCCTCGAGCCTTAAGGGGGTGTTCCCATCTGGAGCTTCCGAAAATAGGTGATTTCGTGCATTTCGTTCTCCTGAAGAATTAACTACAACTTGGGACCCTTTCATGTATATTGTTATTAATCGTTTGCTATATCGCGTCTAAAGTTTGGCAGAAGGAAATCGATATTTTGTATCAATGAGACCCTACCCCAGTAGCACAAAATAGTTGTCCTATATTTTCTATATATTTAACGAACACCGTACATTTTGTAAATATTTACCAGACATTTAAAATATTTGCAAAACATTTACTATAGAATATTATCCCTACAATATTTATATAATATTAGCTCCATGTGTTTTCATAATATTTTTCTACCAGATATACGAAACATTTTCTTTCATTTTAATACAAGTATTTTTTTAAGTATTATCTGCCGAATACATTATAAACGTTTTAAATATATTTAAAATCAAAATCACACGTTTTGCTCCCATAATGAAATAGCGGACCGAAAATATTACCGAAGTTTCTCGTGTTTTTTTATAGAAAATGAAGTGTCCGATAATAGTCGTGAAGTAAAAAATGTATTCTTATTATGTTCATAAATTAAAAAATATAATTTCTATATGTGTTTATAAATTATTGAAACTAAATATGTCATTGAGATTTTCAACAAATATTTCTCTCGATCGATCAATCTACTATCTCGAAGGAGTTAAATTGCAATTATCACGGTGGTTGGCAACTTTGCGAATGGATTTTTTGCAATATTTTGGATAAACAAATTACTATCAGGTTTTAATAATTTGTCTGATTTTTTGTTTCAGGTAAGCACATCTTCGACTTATGTTCCTTCCCTCCAAGTGTGCCTTTACCGCACGCAGAACGCCGACTACCATTCGTTTAATTTCCGGATTTTCTATTTGGAAAAGAATATAAGGTATGCCTGAAATCGCTTACATTATAGTGGGGAAATCTCCTTGTGGAGGAAACGTGTTTGAAAGAAATAATTTTAAATTATGACCTTGATTTTAACGGTCTAAATTAACATACCCCCTTAAGGGCCCTCTCTACTGTTGAGGGTCGCCACAATCGATGTTTTTCGATCGATCAAAAAGAGTTTGACGAAAGTGTTGTTTGTACAGCCCTGAAATAGTTGAACAGCTGTATTATAAATTACATTTTATGTACAATCCAGATATACATAGAACTTTAAAAGCGTTTTTCTCGTAACATCATTAATTAAAAGAATAACGTTGTAACCGTGCAGTTATATTAAGTGGACGCTTAATTCTCGCTGAAATTTTAGTTCCTGCAAAATTCGAAATTTTTTATTCAAACCGTGCTTTTGCTCACAATAAAAAATTGTTCCGTTTTACTATTTTTCGATATCGTTAAATATTCCCGGAAGAGACAGGGATCTTTTTTTTGTATTTTTCTGTCTCAGACCTTTGCAACAGCCAATTTTACGGTTACATTGACAAACTGTCTTTTTCAAACACTCCAGTAAATTACGTATAACTCTCAAACAATTCAGTGTTTTTACTTGAAAAAGAAAAACGAAAAAAAAACTACATGGTCTTAAGGTGAAGATAAACATATCGAGAACGTTTGAAATTAGTAAGAGGTATAGTTTCTTATTTTCTATTAAACACCAAAGATCATCTGATTTTCGACCGCCAACACTAGATAGGTCCCTTAACGGCGGAAAAGAGCGAACACCGCAAAGTGAAGATAAACATATCGAGAACGTTTGAAATTAGTAAGAGGTATAGTTTCTTATTTTCTATTAAACACCAAAAGATCATCTGATTTTCGACCGCCAACACTAGAGAGGTCCCTTAACGGCGGAAAAGAGCGAACGCCGTAAGGTGAAGATGAACATATCGAGAACGTTTGAAATTAGTAAGAGATATAGTTTTTTATTTTCTATTAAACACCAAAGATCATCTGATTTTCGACCGCCAACGCTAGAGGTCCCTTAACGGCGGAAAAGAGCGAACGCCGTAAGGTGAAGATGAACATATCGAGAACGTTTGAAATTAGTAAGAGATATAGTTTTTTATTTTCTATTAAACACCAAAGATCATCTGATTTTCGACCGCTAACGCTAGAGATGCCCCTTAACGGCGGAAAAGAGCGAACGCCTTCGCCGAAGACCTCCGACCCCTGGAGCCTTCCCCTCGCCTTCGATAGCATCCTAACGACTTGGCTTAACGACCGCAGGTCCAAATCCTGACGTTATTCAGCCCCCTTTTGATCCCGATATTCGCCCCGCTCCTTTAAACCGCTAACTGCTAAACTTTCGCACAATCGGGCCAAACCGTGGACTCAGCTAAATAACTTGCCCGACGCAAAAACCTGACCGAAGGAATAAATCACCTGGACCGCGATTAGCCTGATTGAACACGGTTTCACTCCGAGCAGCGAAAACGTTTATCCGAACGGCTGAATATTCATTTGCTAGACAATAACAGCTCATTTACATGAATCCGCCGGGCAGCCGCAGTCCGTTTACCTGCACTTTTTCGGACCGTGGCATGTTTTATTCATCCCCATTTTTTGGCGGCACCCTCGTGCAATAACAATGTAATTGTATGGATATGATCGAACGCCGAGCGTTCCACGTATTATGCGCGATGGCCGGGAAACCACTTGCTCCGGTACTTCGCCGATAAACATACGCGTTATCGCTAAATAACCAAATTCTGCGATCCGTTAACAAATGTTTACGAAAGAAGTGCCCCAATGCCATACATAATTATGACCGGAAAACACACTTGATTCGTCTTAATTATTTCATGAACTCCAAGTAGACTGCAAATCATAGAATTTTTGTTGCGGATGTTCGAAAGAAAGTCTGAACGCGGGTTGCACTGGATGTGAGAGCCAAATTTGAAGACTGGTTAGTTCTCGACGAAATCTCGAGTCAGGTCGGTTTTATGAGTTCGGGCATATGACTTGAATTCGTAACAGAAACAGTTTATTAACAATAACGAGTAAGTCCGATAACAATTGTAGAATATGACACTATGAACAGCGGCGGTCGCACGGTACAAATTAGCGGGTGACTATTTGGAGTCGTATAAATTATTGAAATTTTCAACAAATATTTTAAATATCTTCGAATGAAATGTCCAAGAAATCTTGAAAAATCGGTCGCTTGAGATATTTAACAAAGATTACAAAGAAATATTTAGAAATTATTCTATGCTACTAGGGCCTACTTAGGTAATTACAAAAATTTGATACATCAATTTTCTAATCACCATTAATATTCGTTATCTAAAAGTTATCTGCAACGTTAAACAAATTCACTCATATTGATCCGAGCGTCATTAACATATCCCGTTTTACCATAATCCAGTGATATTGGCCAGCATATTTAAGTGAAATTCAGAAGCCGACAGTATTTCTCGATTTAGAGAAAATTGCACACCTCACATATCTAGTTGTTAATATTCATCATCCGTATCTGTAGTCTCATATGGATATCGGGGAAATCGTTGCCTCTTTCGGCGACGCGCCCTCCTTTTTCGGCACGAAATTCCCTAATTTCGGCAAACTGACCGACTCCGGTCGGCAGTAGGTTCGAAATCGAATCGAGTCGAATTTATCGAAACTAGATGGGCGGCCTCGGCGAGGGAACCGCGCGTTAACGGCCGCTAACACGGTCCGCTGCGGCGCGGGCACGCGATAATTCCGCTGAAACACGCCAATCGGGGGTGCGGGTTCGCGAGTGCGCTCGTTCCGTGGCGGTTCCTGCGGAAATTCGAAAATCGAGATACCCGCGCGTGAGAATTCCGGTGGGAAGCTGGGATCGTTGAAAGGGATCTTTAAATTGCAGAGGTTGCTTCATCGGTGCAATTCCTAGGCTGGGTTGTTAGGGGAGCGGAAAGGGGCGTTTACGTAATCGTTAACTCGATGCTAGATTGCCGGGCTTGTTCTAATGCATAAGTATACGAGAGGCGATATTAGACGGGGAAGAATTTGGCGCTGGTGTAATACACTGTAATGGGGGAGACGAGTTTATAACGTAACTGATAAGCATTGTTTATACTGCTAAAAATACCTTATAACATGTTAAGTGGCGGCGCGGTCATTGCGGAACTGATCGTTTCAAAAGTTGTTTCCGGATATCCCTGGGCGGGTATTTCCGATTTTGCCTGAGGATGCGTTTTCGCGTTTCCAACAAATTCTTTGCAGTAGAGGTTTATTGCGAGGGGGTGATAGATGTATTCTTTTGAAATTGGAGTCTACGAACGGGCTTGTCCTAATGCATAAGTATATGGGAGGCGATATTAGACGGGGAAGAATTTGGCGCTGGTGTAATACACTGTAATGGGGGAGACGAGTTTATAACGTAACTGATAAGCATTGTTTATACTGCTAAAAATACCTTATAACATGTTAAGTGGCGGCGCGGTCATTGCGGAACTGATCGTTTCAAAAGTTGTTCCGGATATCCCTGGGGGGGTATTTCCGATTTTGCCTGAGGATGCGGTTTCGCGTTTCCAACAAATTCTTTGCAGTAGAGGTTTATTGCGAGAGGGCGATAGATGTATTCTTTTGAAATTGGAGTCTACGAACGGGCTTGTCCTAATGCATAAGTATATGAGAGGCGATATTAGACGGGGAAGAATTTGGCGCTGGTGATTACATTACGTTATAAACTCGTCTCCCCCATTACAGTGTATTAACACTGATAAGCATTGTTTATACTGCTAAAAATACCTTACAACATGTTAAGGGGCGGCGCGATCATTGCGGAACTGATCGTTTCAAAAGTTGTTTCCGGATATCCCTGAGCAGGTATTTCCAATTCTGCCTGTGAATGCGTTTTCGCGTTTCCAACAAATTCTCTGCAGTAGAGGTTTATTGCGAGGGGGTGATAGATGTATTCTTTTGAAATTGGAGTCTCGACGAATGCAAGACTAAGGGATGCCGATTCGTTCTCAGTAGTCGTTTTCTGTTCCGTGTGCATTGTTCTTAAATAAGTACCGGGGAAATGAAATGGAATTTATTATCCTGGGATGGAATAGGTCGAATTGACGTCATTCGCTCAAAGCTTTAGGTGGAAAGTCTTCGTGGAAATGTCTTGTTTCATAAACTCTTTGAAAACAGCTCTCTTTGAACACGGTAAACGGTCTTCGGTTCTTACGGCATGTCTTTGAACTTATATGTTACAGTTGTTGGTTGAAAAGGAAGGTACATTATCCGCGAGAACATCGCAAATAGTCGGTGCATAAGTTAACATTCCATATGCCAAGTCTCAGGATATCCCTATGTCATGTGCTACAATTTCAGTTTATTAGGTGGAATACCCTTAAAAAAAGTGTCCCCTTCAAATCAACTGATTCGTGGGGAACTTCATTTCATCTTAAGACCTATTCCTATAACGCACTTCGGACACGCAATGTGAACGGACCTTGGGATAGGCCAATTAGGACGGATCGCAGCGCATCGCAATGCCACACAGACCCGTTGCATCCAGACGTGACCCGAACCGCCGGGTCAGCAGAATAATACTCTACATTTTATATGCCATATGATATATATCATATGAAACGTATATCAGCGACCTATGCAAATTTTAATATTAAAGCGCGATGCGCCGGGATAGCACCCCCGAGGAATCATAGTTTCCACATGCCAAGTCTCAGGATATCCCTATGTCATGTGCTACAATTTCAGTTTATTAGGAGGAATACCCTTAAAAAAAGTGTCCCCTTCAAATCAACTGATTCGTGGGGAACTTCATTTAATCTTAAGACCTATTCCTATAACGCACTTCGGACACGCAATGTGAACGGACCTTGGGATAGGCCAATTAGGACGGATCGCAGCGCATCGCAATGCCACACAGACCCGTTGCATCCAGACGTGACCCGAACCGCCGGGTCAGCAGGATAATACTCCACATTTTATATGCCATATGATATATATCATATGAAACGTATATCAGCGACCTATGCAAATTTTAATATTAAAGCGTGATGCGCCGGGATTTGCCTCCGTGTGAGCTAACCTGTCTTGTCCACGTACTCGGAAGTTCCCGTTCGATTAAAAGGCGATATCAGGTTTGCGCTGATCAGGAGGACTAATTAAAAGTACCGCTCGGCCATTAGCCTTTAATATCCCCGCGTTAAAAGATACCCAAAACGACGGCATCGCGACACACCGGGGTCTTTATATCGATAGATCGATTCGATCGGCTCGAAATGGAGGCTACTCGCACCCTCGACGAGCCAGTAGAATAATAGAGCCCGTTCACGTAACGCGTTTGAAACGCGGCTGCATTACACGAACTAACGCGCGTTTGAAGTCGTGCTATATAAACGGGCCCTTAGGGTGCATACCCCCTGTACATGGGGCACAATTCGCGATACGTGGCACACCGATGCGTGGAAATTCGGCGATGCGGCGAACATGCATCCTATGCGTGGAACGCGAATGTTGGGGCGGACCGGATTGGACAGAGGGCCACGCACCACACACCACGCACAACAAATCGCCCATCCACCCTATGCATCACTGCTTAGGAGAGACAAATAGCTCTTTGAGTGTGTCGAGTTTTCCACGAAGTTTAAACCGCTGCGCCCCGATGTGGACTCACCAAATTTAAACGCATCGTCCATACACACAATTCGCGAACAAGGCGCATCACACATTTGTGTGTAAATACCTTTACAGTCGCTCGACGAGGGTCGGAGAGGGTGGAGGCGTGATGTTTAAAACGAGGCAAACCGGAGGTGTGGGAGTGCTCGTAAGAGGAGGCGCAATAACTCCGGCACACGATATCCGTTTCATTGTTTCGCGCCGAAGTATTAATGCGCCTCGTTCATCCGCGCTGCGGGGGTAAAGCGGTTTATTGAAGCCCGGCCTGACGTTAAAGTGTGTCGTCGCGATTCCTCCGCCGACGCGCATGCGCAGGCGATTTTGTTGCGCTACTCGCGCTCTTATACATGCCACACGGTATTAAGGGGGTGCTGAAGTTGATCGAAAGGATCGAATCGGTCCGAATGTTATTTATTTTAAGAAACAAAAAAGAGGTAGCAGCGTTCCTGGTTGTCCTGGCTTTCTGTTAAAGACATTAGGAAACGTGCTCACGCGTACAGACAACGCGATGCACTGCGATCGGTTACTTACTTTTTCTTACTTCATGTGGAAATTCAAAGAAATTTTTGACAACCATTTACGAAGTACTGTACAATTGGGTTTCCTTCTAGTTTATTATGTTGTAGTATGTTTAATATGTTAGATTATTATGTCGCCGTCTGTATTGATTCCTAACCGAACGTTGTAGGATTTCCATGCGTGTATGATACATGAAAAACAGGTTCATAGATATTACAAATTTTTCTGTCTCATAATTGTTGGAAGTGGTTCATTAGCGATTTATTACCACGTCTTCTTTTTTATTTAAATATGTATGGCTCGAGCGCAAGCTTGTCCCGGATATTTTTATTTAGGCACAGATTTGTCGCTGGTGACAGTTCGAGTGGTAATGGAATCTGTAGATTTTTTACTTGATTTCAGTATAATTAGAATACTCGTTCCAATGATTTGAAAGGTTTCTGGCAAGAAAATGTCTTTTAATTCGCCAAGGAAGAATGTTACTTTTTGGAGAACTCGCAAATCGTCTTTTTGGCCAGTAATAGGTGGAAGGTTCAGCATCCTCTTGGCGCACTTTGCTCATCGCTTTGCGGGAGCAAAGTGATTTATCGAAGCCTGACCTCGGGTTAAAGTGTGTCATCGCGATTCCTGCGTGCACCGAGCACGCGCGCCTGCGCCCTTGATGATACGCCGATGTTCTCGCACATGCGCACAACGTTACGATTTTTATAAATATTGAGGGAGGGGAAAACGAGCGTTTCCGGTTTCACTAGAGCATAATACATGCGCACCAACATTCGAGTTAAGATCTTTAATCATAGATTAATTAACGCGTGATTGGAGTTAAACGCCCGATTTCAGGCGGTTACCTAGCGGGAGATATTAATCTTTAGTCGGCTTAATTTTTATCGGTGCACCATAAATTTCACCAATCTAGAATTAATTAATCGTGGTTAATTAATGTCAATTGGGATTAGCGGCAGGGTAGAGGTATGTAATCTGCATAAACGCACTTGGGTGAACTCAATTATTCCCTATTTTGTTATTAAATTAAAACAATTACGTATAATTCGTTCGTTATGTAGTTAATAATTCGTTTGGACATTTGCGTACCTCCCATATCTGAGTTTAGGCATGTAACGGGCATAACTGGGTCACTCCTCGGAAAGTGACGACTTCAGAAGTATGCATACCTTTTTATCATAACTGAGCACGAGCATGTCCCGATTCGCACTTTACGCGGGCGAACGGAATATTTACGCGCCTGCTGATGCATAGAACACCGGATTTACAGCCGTGGAGATCCCTGGCCAAATGAGGCCGCCTCGACTCCGTACCTTTCAATTATTACAATGGCCCTAGTTTACACACCTTGCGTCCTAATTTACTTCGCACGCCCACAACTGCGTCATAAAGAGTATTAAATTGTTCAATAGGACGCTGCGAATTTTACTGACTTCTTCACCGGTAACATGAAAAAGAAAAACAATCTAATATCGATGGAAAACTTGCAAACCTCGAAACAAGAGCAGGTAGAGACGTCGATACTTGAGAGAGGGTGATAGAAGGAATCACTTTTTCTTAAATAGCAAAAAGTAACAAGTTATTTAAATACGATCAGTTATCGTGCCCTAAAACCGGCACTTCAGCAGTCAAGAGGAAGTATGAACACCTAGATCCGTCTTGCAGAGACCGCGTTGTCTTTTCAGCGCTTTCGGGGCATCGCGGTGGTGTTCTTTTTGAGCCGTGCATATTTACGGAACGAACGGGAAAAAACGTGGAGATTTCTTCTGCTCGTCCAAGGCGACAGTACATTAATTTTGCATAAATTACGTAAAATAGTAAACTATTTCTCAACAACTAATCGATCTGGGTGCCCTAAATTCGGCACTTTTTCGGTCAACATGAAATATGAACGATTGGCAGAGGTCGCGGCGTCGTTCCAGCGCGTTCGGTGCGTTTCGGTGGTGTTCTTTTTGAGCCATTCATATTTACGGAACATACAGGAAAACACGTGGAGATTTCTTCTGCTCGTCCAAGGTGACAGTAGATTAATTTTGCATAAATTACGTAAAATAGTAAACTATTTCTCAACAACTAATCGGTCTTGGTGCCCTAAATTCGGCACTTTAGCGGTCAACGAGAAAGACGAACGATTCGCAGAGGTCGCGGCGTCGTTCGAGCGCGTTCGGCGCATCTCGGCAGCGTTCTAGACGAGTCGTGCGTATTTACGGGGTAGGCAGGAAGAAGCGCGGCGAAAGAGTCGATCGCTTCCGCGTCCGCGCGACCGCAAGAATGCCGACTAGCGGTGCGCGGCACGCGATTCGGCCCGGAACGGAGTCGCACGCGGCACGCTTAGCTGCCGCCGTAGATTGGCCGAGTGTCACCTGGATCGATCCTCCCGAGGGATCGAGGAAGGTAACGGAGCCCTGCACCTCACCTGATCTATATTTATGGGCCGGACGTAGCGGGCCGAAGAAACGCGGAGGAACGCGAGAAAACCGCGGAGGGCAACCGCTCGAAAAGGGGCGAGTGCCCGCGAGCTGGTCGAGGGCTTCGACGCGATCTTCGTTTCCCGGATCATCGGTCACGAGGCCGGGGGCAAAAATCCCCGGGTCGTCCTCAAGGCGAGGTGAAACCCGTCGAGAAACTTAATCCCCGTCGGCAGAAACAAATTATTTCAATCGATGTACCATCTGAAACAGCGGGCCGCATTACCGACGTTTACATTCACATTTACCGCTGTGTCCATTACGTCGAGTACTGTCCGAAACGGCATATTCCACGTGTCGTTTCCGCGGGATGACGAAAAAGAGATCCGAGATTTGAAAGAAAATCTAGACGATGAAGAGAAAAATAAAAAAAGTCCAATTATATCTTGTCTCCAGGAGCTGGTGCACTACATGAGTCGATAACTCGTAAGGATATCATCACGGCATGAAAGCACGTAAGACCCTTTCTTACTTCGGATAATGTTTCTCACGTCGAGTTCTTCGAGAATTGCACGACGTCCAAAATATAGAATCAGGACGGCATTTGGTTCTGATCTAGACTAAATAAAACAATTGTCAAAAAACTTAACTATGGAAGTGTATGGACATTCTTAGGGGTCCTGCTATCCCCATGCCGAAGTTCCAGACGGTTCCGGACAATACCCTTGAAAAAAGGTGTCTTTCGATCGAGCCGACTGGCTGCAGGCGGATTTCACTTCACCTTAAGCCGTAATGAATAATACCGGAAAGATTCGCCGGCATAACAGAACACACCGGTGCTCCGTATAATTCTCGGGGACGGTGTCATTAACTTTGCGCCGCTGGCTCGCTCGCCGGCGAGGATAGGAGGAAGAGGGAAGACGAACGGGAAAGAGGAGGGAGAGAGAGGGACCAGAGAAAAACGGAGTCCGGAGGAACAGAAATATATGTATAAAGGGAAAGGGAGGGAGAGGGGGAGGGAGCGAGGCCCTCATTGCCTTGAATGCAAGATTTGAAATTATCACGACGTTTCGGAACAGTTAGGTTCGTCTACCGGTCGGGTATGGAGCGAGGCAAAGAAAACGGAACTGCTTCTCGAGCAAATGTATGCGCGCTCGCGCAGATAACGCGAATGAAGGGTAAAGTGAGAAGAGAAGAGGCTCGGAAGGGTGGGCGGAGGAGGAGAGAGAGAGAGAGGAAACGGGAGAGGGCCCTCTCTCGCTTTAGCGTGCCGATGCCGAGTGGAGACTAGAGGTTAACTCCCGTGTCCATCTAAGGCCCACACGATGGATAATTCAGCGTTATTTAACCGTTCCGCGAGTCGCGGGAACGGCGTCGGTGGGTATCGACAGAAAAATATAACGCAGGGGTGAACGGGAATTGGAATAACTTTCAGGAAGGAATTTCATGACTGCCGGAAAATATCTCAGGAAGAAAAGTGTCGTATTATGGGATATTCGCAAGGTTAGCGATATGATTTGAGCACCTTAACCTCGGTTTATCTTCGTTACAAGTTATAGGGAAAAATGATTCAAGTCCGATTGACCCGCTAGGGAAAGCGTAAATAATGAGATAATGAATATAATACGAATTCTTTGATATAAAGGAATAGATAAACTTTTGTCCCACTAACTTCTCACCGACAAATCATATACTTATCCGTTCCGAATTTTCGCAACTACCCTCAGAAATGCGAAGAGTATCGTTCAGCCAAATAGTCTCGAATTGACTAGCCATCTTTGGGGGATTGCTTGCGATGATTTCGGACACGTGTAAACGGTAGTGCCGGCTTTTTACATAAATATTTGACGTGTAATCGATGGTACAATTTTATTGCGTTACAAGTGTATCTCCCTTAATGGGTGTTACCTTTGTACCGAATTGCCATCAAAGCACCCGCGGTAATCACTTATGTGTCAACTAACACCGGAAAGAATCAGGTACGAAATTGCATTAAATGCAGTACTCGTGATCAAGCTTCGAAGACTGTATGTAATCAATAACAGATTCCTTTAGTCTGCACAAATTCTGGACAGAGATCCGTATAGTGATAAAATGACCAATAATTAACCTTCATAGGCTAGTAGGACCAATGCTTTGCATCGGACAATGACGACTGCCAACATAGCCTATAAGCGGTCTACAGCACAGTATTAAATATGATTTTTTTACCGGAATTGCGCAATGTAGCTAAAATAAAAATGAAATGGTTAAGTGGCAGATCAAAACGATAAAATCGACTCGAGTAAATTCTGTGCTTGAATGAGAAAAGAGGGTTTTCAATAGGCGTTATTTAAAACGATTATCACAACGAAATTATTCCGTCTATGCATTTAGGGGATTTTGAAAAAATTGAAAAAGACACGGCAGAATTTGAGATAAAGACGTTTAATCGAAGCTGACTTTTTAGTGGACATCGGGAGCGCATTTAACACTATGCCGCACAGTTCTATTTGTGCAGCTTCTGAGAGGTTTGGCATGGACACACCAATTATCAGGCAGATGAGGAAGCTGCCCACGCATCGCTTCGTGTTGGTGGACCGGGGTAATACGATAGTCAGAGGGATGCTGGACAGAGGCTGTCCGCAAGGAGGGTACTGTCCCCGCTTCAATGGTGCTTGGTGGTCGACGAGTTAATCTCGAGCCTAGATAGGGGAGGTTATGGCGTGCAACGCTGCGCGAATGTCATCGCGGTCCCTGTGCATTGTAAATTTGGAGAAGTGGATGAGAACGCTTCCGATCGGAAACGCGTCTTTGAAGAGCCGGAGCGGAACGATAGATTCGTTGTCCCAACAAAACGGAAACTGTCCGCTTGGCTAGAAAAAATGGGTACCTAAACGGCAGATATTTTGAAAGGGGATGTACCCTCAGGGGTGTATGCGTCCGTGGGTAATAAAGTATCTAAGGATGACTCAGGGCAAAAAAACTGGCTTGAAAAGAACACACTGCTAGCCAGATACTCAAGGCCGTCGCCGCCTTTTGAAGATCTAGAAGAGCCTCCGGTCTGAATTGGGGAGGAGGATGCGCGGACTGTATACGGCTGTTATCAGGCCAAGCTTCTACCCCCAACTATAGTGTTGTGGCCTAGGGTATAACTTGCGGCGGTGAGAGCCACTCTAAGGCACACACAAAGACTGGCCCTTAGAGGAATCACTGGAGCCACAGTTGCGGCACCTACAAGGGTGTCGGAGGTCCTGACGGATATCTCGCTCTTGTACCTCGCCATTGAAGCTGCGGCAATGACCGCGGCTTATCGTTTGGTGGTGGTATCTTTTCGTTATGCAGGGTAAAATGGAAGCATCGTCCAAGCGGTCACCCTCGTATCTGGAACGGTCTATGCGAGAACAGCCCTGCCCAAATTATAGGGCAGGTTCCCATAGCTCTCACCGTCAGATTTAGGATCTGTGCATAACCAAAATCTTAGATGGATAAAAAAAGAGAAGTACCGAACAAGACCCTACACCTGTTGGGATCGTGTCTAGCCTCCAGATGGGTTCCTCCCGAGAGGTAGAACAGGTGATTCGCCGCGGTACTTTAAACAGAGATCATTGTGATCGCGTCTAGGATACAAGAGCCGATCATCTGTGAATGCAGGCTAATGAGAATGTATATTTTCCTTGATAACCGTTTAACCCTCGGTGTTTTTAATAGACCGAAGATCGCTTCCAAGTTAATCAGCAATTTTCTGGTGACAGGGGACAGAGTAGCTAAAATATATAAGGTAACTTTGTGACGAGTACCAAGACATCGGATCACGACAATGGCGGAGAAGCTTGGGAGAATAGGATCTTGCATGAAGTTCCTGGGATCCGACCCTCTATTGAAGCAGTACCATGCGTGAGAGTAGCAACCATTACTGTATGACTGAGAACTGCCCATAATGAGAACCGAAGAGGCTCACTAGAGGGTGGAAAGGCCAAATCCCTGTTAGAGTCAAGTACGCGACCTACACTGGCAAGAAGCCTGCTCGGACTGTAGGGTAGATGGTAGACAGGGTAATAGGACTGTTTACGGGCCAGGGCGGCTTAGGTAACACTTAAAGAACACACGATTGACCAAGAATCTCACGTGTCGCGGCCGCTGATGCGATAGGGAGATGGTGGAACACGTACGCGTTGATGCAGGACCCTTGTCACGATCCACAAAAATCGCTACGGTGTCTCGGCAAGGAACCAAAGGCTGCTGTTGAGACGCCTCTTCAGGGCCTCCTCCACCTCATGGAAAAGACTCTAATTAAAGGGTCGTCCCGAGCATCGGGGGAAGCACTCCCTTCTCGTTCCCTCTCCCTAAATTTCACGACCACAGGTGCAGGCAGTTCTCACTTCACAAATTTTCATCTTTAGGAAATATCTTCGTCGGGATTATGATTTTACATCGTGCACCGCGAATTCATTACGGATATTCGATTTACCAATGGTCGCCAGGAAGCAATTAATTCGCAAAGGTGGGAACCACACCTTTACGGAACAACCGTGATTAGTTGCGCTCGATGATAGGTTGTTCCCATTTTTCATTTATAACGTTCCGACGGACATTGAAAAATTGCAAAATGGAGGGGACTGAGAACACGAAACTCCTCCAAAGTCCTTTCATGAAGTAACCGAAGTCGTAATATATATGGAGCGGTCATTCACTGGTACTTTAATCTTGCCACCAGTAAAGTGACTTTCCGATACAAGTGCGCGGTTAATTTCTCTTTCGTGATGTCCGTCGAGCATCCGTCCAGGGAAAGAAGAGCCGATAATACTCGGCGAAGGGAGAGAAGTGGCTCGGAAGGGATGCGGCGACGCGGTGTCGAAATCGTTACATTATTCCGAGGGATTCCGCGTCCGCGGGTTGCGCTCCGGGTGCCCCGAGAGATCCTTAAAATCGTCGTTTCCGCCGCGGAGACGGTGGAAACCGCCGCACATCCGTACATAAGTACGCGCGCGTTAAAAGGTAACGATTCGCGGCGGTATTGCTCCGTAAAAAGGGTATCACGGCTGCACGCGAGTAATGGCGGACTCCTTTGAAGCGTTGTTTAATATCAGCGGAGGCACCGACGAGGTAAGACGACCTGGGGTCGTTACCTGAAGAGTTAGGGAAACGTGCCCGAAAATGAACGAAAATTCTCGAAGGCAAGAAAAAAAATATATGCGTGGCCGCCATGCGCGTTGGTAATGAAACCTCTAAGTTAATCAGAATTATTAGATATTATTCCATAGTCCTCATTATTCATTCACGAAACGCTCTCATGCGGTTGGTATCGGTCCTTTAAGGATGATCATGTTTTGATTCCTTCCTCGTATTCTTCTGTTTCACCTAAAATGTCAATAATGAACTGAGATGATGCGTTGGCCCTAACGGAAACGTTTACGCAATTTATGTTAGTTCATACTGAAATTCAAAAATGAATGTAAGGAGTTATTTACTGTAAGGAAGGGGAGAAATGATACAAAAGAAAGCGTTTCACTTTCCGAGAGGAATTTCCTTTGTAACGCGCGAACTTATATCTACTACCGCCCCATGAGAAGTTACGCTTCAAGAAATCGATCATTTTTTTTTAACATTCTGGAGGTTTAAAACTCATTAAAACGCATCGGTGGACCGTAAACTCGGTTGGTGCACCGCGGAAACGCCTTGTTACGAACGGGTTAAAGTAAGCCGGAGGATCGGGCAGCCGATGGGGTGGCTGACACCGAGGGGAGGACTTTTGACTCCAATGACGAGTTCGGCGGGTCGACGAAAGCGATTAGCGTCGACGATCGTTAGCAAGGATGAGCCCGCGGAACTTTCCAAGCTCGCGCAATTTCCAGCCCGAAACTGGAACTCTCCACTATCTCGGTTTGCCGCGGATTGGGGAAACGAGAAGCGAAATCTGACACCCGAGGGCCGCAGAAAACATGGTGGCGTGAAAGACTCCCAAATTAACTGAATTAACATCACCGGTATTGTACGGTGCAAGACTGCGATGATACTGCAGTTTATTAATGCGTTACTTCAGCTGGTATGAATAGGATTTAATATACGTGTGCAATTAACCCTTTGATTGCGGAACCCTCTCGACATATGGGCGAAATTCATCGAAGCGTACAGGCAACATTGGACCAAACGTTAAATGCTTTTAGGCGCCTTTAGTAGCCAAAGGGGTAAAATCATCAAAAATCGTTTGAAAATCCTGATGACATCAATTTGTAAACAGTGACAATTAAGGCAATATTAAAGGCACGTTTATTGATAGAAGAGACGTATATAGATATTTATTTATATATATTATTTATATATGTAGATGTAAATATTTTGACGTTTTATATATATATATTCGGTGCACTCAATTTATATATATATTTTATATATATATAAAACGTCAAAATATTTATAAAACTTTTCTCTAAATTGGGTGCACCGAATAATTCGAAACTTCAGTACGTGATTATGAAGGCCCTAAGGAAGAACGAGTTGCTCGTGAAATTTCATTTTTCACAAAAAAACCTGATCTTGGTTCCAGTCTAGGCTAAATAAAAAAAGAAAATGTTGAAAAATTAAAATTCACGAGCATTGCGTTCTTCCTTAGGGCTTCCATAATCACGTGCAGAAATTTCAAATGATTTGGTACACCAAGTTTGGCGAAACGTTTTTAAGTATTTTGACGTATTGATATACAAAATGACCCTTTCATATCATAACGATGCAAAGATTACCGTTCATTGTCGAAAATTCAAAGATTATTCGCGAAAGTAGCCCCAAAGATGATGCCGTTATCGAAGAATAGATGAGGCCGATATAAAGAAAGCCTCGTCTGCATCTATTGACGTGAGATGTATGCACCTCGAACGCCCAATTACTCCTTTGATATTCTTGTGACTGCAATTCGAATGAAGAGAGGGCGAATAAGGGACTGTACTTTCTCTCTTGCTGTTAGAAAGTCTGTCGCCATATTCCACTACTTAACTGTTTTTAATTCAAAATCAGAGGGAAAGAGAGAGGAAAAGAGTGTCCCTTGTTTCTTGTCCCTTAACCTTTCTGCCATCACAGTCGAATCGGCATCCGGGGTCCATATATCCTACGTACATGTAGGATCAAAATTCAAGTGTCAGGATTAACATGAACGGTTGGTTTATTAATAAAAAAATTAATATAAAGGAGTTGAATACATTGAAGAGTACGTCTTAAAGATCTCAGAGAAAGGGACTTGACTTTTCCTCCGACTTCGCTCGAGCTCTCCTCAGTCAGAACTAACTCTCATTCGATCATTCTCATCCAGCCTCACTCTAATTTCTTTCTCATTCAATTCATATTCCTCACTCTCTCATTCCCACACTCATCGATACATTTCTTTGTGCGTCAAAATTCTCACTCACTGAGTCATACGGCCGCTCGCACTTCACGAACTCTCAACCACGCATAAACGGTATCACCTATCGAGCTGTCATTTAATCTAAATACTTCTCATTTCACCCCACAATCATACAAACATTACATTTCACTCTAACTTCTATTTAGTCTTATTCTTAATCTTTATTGCCTTATTGGCGACACAACTATTCGTATGGCTAAACGCTTTCATCTTTTTCTTTATTCTATTAACTTTATTGGATCGCACAGGACATTGACACTACATACATATTAACACAGTGCACGTAAAGTGCTGGTTAATAATTATATGGCGTGCTATATATTTATGTACTCGCAATTTCGCGTAAATCTTTTCGGTACAGAGGAAGATGGCCACTGTTGATAGGATTACAAATGGGTACTTTTCTGCAGTACGCGCACAATTTCCGTTTTTTTTTGCGTAATAATTGCATTTCACGTATCCCGATCTTCGTTCACATTTCCATGCTGTGCCGTCACTTAATTGGCTGAGAACACGGGGGACGTGAAATTAGAGAGATCAAAGATGCCGACAATGGCTCGGTTCTGTGCCTCGAGTTCGCCCGCGAAGAATTTAATGTTTTGCAGTCTTACACAACAGATTATACGCCATTTAAAAACGATGAAAAATTACATTAGTCACGGGCGTACGTGAAATAAAATGCGGTACTGCTGGAAGAAGCCTGCGTAACTCCGTCTTACTGTGCAAGAGCAAAATAATACGTTGTTAATTGAATATCGTTTGACACGCCGAAAACAATCAGTTCAAAGCCAGTAAATTGATAGTTAAGGGTCAGTGTAATTAATATTTTAAAGATGAACTTCTATATCGAATAATTGCGAGAAGCTATGATTACTTGTCCCAGCAATTACTCTTTAGTATTTACTGAATCCCAATTTTCATATAAAAATTAGCTGTATTAGCTGTAATCTACGGCACTGTAATTAGTACCTCTGAATGCCCCGATCTCTATTTTTCAATTTCGCGTTCACCCGTATTTATTTGTTATCGATTGATTTTGCTTTCCCGAACAATAAATTCCCCTCAGTTTTCTTCGCATCTAGAATCGAAGTAGGAACCCGATATTGCATTAAGTTCCGAGAAATACTTCATCCACAAAGTTACCTCGAGTCCATGATGTTGGCCCTTTCCACGCTGAACTGATTTCCCTTTACAAAGGAACCTATTTCCTTTAGTACAAAGCTGCTTAACTTACACAGACAAATCATAATTCCAGGCCTGACTATAGGAATCGCGTTTTCATTTTACCTCTTCCCACCGAACGATGGACTGCATTATATGTGCCGTCGAGCAAATATCTAAAGATGTAACTTTCCACGTGCCTGAATTTGATTACAAATCCATTCTGTTGCAAATCCTCTGATACGTCGAATCTTCTTCTACCTTTCCAAACAAGGTGTCCGATACCTTTCCCTTTACGACTTTTACGTTTCTACATATCATCTAAAGCATCGTATCAAAAAGGAATTTAAATGTCGACACAATCAATATTTCACACAACACAACAACACAACAGGGGCCGTTAACATTAACGTTAATTCTTGAAATCACGTACCTATTGGAAATGTGTACTGTCAAAACATCGACTTTTTGTGCACGACCGCTCATCTGGGTGTGTCTTATCTCAGTGATTATCACTAAATAAATGACACGTATGTACTCTGTTCACCAAAAAAATCGCAAGACCTAACGATAATAATCGTGCGAATTAGACACCAAAATATATTATGCAGGATTATCTAAACAGATAGCAATGCAATTTTGGTCTAAAAGGTATAACTCTTGTAATCAGAAATATGGTCATGGTCTCTTATCATTACTCTAGACAATATACATGGTTATAATATATACAAAACTCCGATCTTCGTAAATGACAAATTTTAGATCGAGCGTATGCAGAATGTAACAGAATTTGTGTCCATGGTTTACACATCTCTATGCTTGTTGAAAATGGAGTCGAAAAGTCTTACACAGTTTCTTTCTTCCATACATAATTAACCTACAGTAATTCATCGAAAAACATCAAACCAGACGCGGAGGTACGCTGAACCATGCTCCGCGCGTAATTATATATCACGTTATAACCTAAAGAAACTACTAAAAAAAGAATAACATACATACTAAATTTCTAACAAATTATTTGAAAACGTTATAAAATTCCTATTCTCTGCCTGAACGAAACTTCCAACAAGAATATTATAAAACTACAAAATCTTTTTTTTTAACGGGGTAAGAGCATCACAACCCCGATTCGCATTCTACCGATCGACGAGTTGGCAATTTTTCAATTAATTATTACAGGTAAATCGTGCACCGAAGAACGCAAGTGTACCGAACTTTTCGATTCCACATTCAATATGTAAACCATGGGGACGGATCCCGTTGCACCTCGTACACGCCCGATCACATATTGTGATAAAAAATAACCGATTCTATCCCGTTCTTCAACATCGGGCGTTCCTTGAAGCGTGCCGCACCGGGACCCGCGTCGGGAACCTTGGCCGAGGTGTAAATCGAAGGTAACGAGGGCGGAAGCGAGTCGGTGCTCGATCCCTCTTAGAAAGGTGGAGCGGTGCCATACGGAGGGAAAGTAAATAAGCGCCGGGAAAGTCACGCATCGCAGCCGCCTCCCAAGGCCAGCGATGCAGGGTGCAGGGTGCAGGGTGCGCCCAGAGCACGCTCCCCTCGTCACCCGCTCGTTTCGCAGTCGAGCTGTCGCGAGCCAATATTTGCCGAGCCGAGTCACTCGGGCCGGCGTGTCGAGCGTCGAGCAGAGTCGAGGCTCATCGGCCTCCTCCGAGGAATCTCGTCGCAACGGACGTCAGCGAAACGCTCGGCGGCGCCAGCCAAATCCGACGCGCGTCGCTCGTACGGGTACCACACTGTGAAGCCTGAAATTACGCACGTTATTTTTCCCGCTTCTTTCGTCGAAGTGCGCCGTCCATCGTAACGGACGTCAGCAAAACTTGAACGGTCCCAGGAGGGAAGGACGTGCGTTGCGACGGACGTCGCCGTTGTGTTCGTCACAATTGTACAGTCGTAATCGTAATTTACGTTATTTTTAACGCTCGTGCTTCCTCGCGAGTACGTCCGTTTCAATATACGTCCGTTTCGACGGACGTTGAAACGACACTTTCATGGGCCCGACCTAACACTGGGGCCGCACGAGCAGCTAAATCGACGCGCGTTAGGAATCTCGTCGCAACGGACGTTAGCAAAACGCTCGGCGGCGCCAGCCAAATCCAACGCGCGTCGCTCGTACGGGTACCACACTGTGAAGCCTGTAATTACGCACGTAATTTTTTCCGCTTCTTTCGTCGAAGTGCATCGTTCACCGTAACGGACGTCAGCAAAACTCGAACGGTCCCAGGAGGGAAGGACGTTCGTTGCGACGGACGTCGCCGTTGTGTTCGTCACAATTGTACTGTCGTAATCGTAATTTACGTTATTTTTAACGCTCGTGCTTCCTTGCGAGCACGTCCGTTTCAATATACGTCCGTTTCAACGGACGTTGAAACGAAACTTTCATGGGTCCGACCTAACGCTGGGGCCGCACGAGCGGCCAAATCTACGCGCGTTAGGCATTTTAATAAAGACGCACGTCGGTCGCGGGTCCACCACCACGGGCCATAATGTACCCCTACGACGGACCTCGCAACGTCGTTTCCGACGCACGTCGGATTTGACGGCCGGGGGGTCCCGGCCTAACGAGGCCTCGACGTCGGCGTCGTGGCTCAAGGTGAAGCTCGGGGTACGGTAACCCACGGTGCCGGTTCGGAGTAACGGGCTGAAAAGATAATTATTTCGATGGCAAGGTTCATCGTGTATAATTGAGAACGTGGGTAAACACTTAAGTGATTTTAATTCCATCCGGTGGTTCTCCGCGGTCCTCGGGATCGGGGGAGGCGAGTCGCGGACCGTCGTCGGGGCATACACATAATTGCCGGAGGCCGATACCGGAGCGGGCCGATACATCGGGCCGGAGGATCGGAGATAACGGGATGAAATTGGGAGGGCCGGCTCGGGTCCCGTGCGAACGAGCGCGATTAAGATATATCCGGGCCCGGCCGTTAATTGCGCTCTCGGGACGAAACGCACCGGGAAATCGGCGCGGGTCGTGCGCGGAACGCTCGGTCCCCCGGGCGCGCATGTAGCCGTCGTTGATCTCTTCTCGCTCGCGGAAGTCTCGATCACGTCGGACCTGTTTCGCTAATCGCTTTAATTGCCGCCGCCAGATCGCGACTGCACCCGAGCGCGCTCGTCACGCCGCGCACGGGGGACGACGAAAGCAACGTCGGCCTTAGACCGATTTTCAATATCCGCGTTCCGTTAAGGTGAAGTAAAACACGTCGAGGAACTTGATCAACGTCGATAAAGACGATTTTTCTAAATGCCTACGTTGCCGACGTTCGTTTTTATATCGACAGCTGGGTCGAATTATATTGTGTACTGTACCAAGTGGCATATTCCACCTGTCGTTTTCGTACAATAATTATGAAGAAATCGAAGTAAAACTCCAGAAATCCTCTGGATTCATGCCTTCTGGGCCCTAATTGACTGCGGTGGGACCCCCTGCGCCATCTGTGATTTCCAGGTCAATTAAATTTTCACTCCGAGACCTCGTATTCCCATCGTTTTAGCAAAGAAGCGCATACAACACTTTTTTTTGCCTTTATCCCGTTCAAATGCGAGTTTATCGATTACCAGAGTGTTCTAAATTGTCGTAAAATTGTCCTGACCCTTTCGATTCTCATATCAGAGCCTTCGATAATTGTATATTGATCGAAATATGAGAGCTCGACGCCATTTTGGTTCTGGTCTGGACTGAGTTAAAAAATTTGTTTGAAAGATCCAAATTTTGAATGTGTCAGGACAATTCTTAGCTGATCAGGAGTCATGTGTCAAAGTTTTGGACAGTTTGGCCTAATACCCTTAAAAGAAAGTGTTGTATTCGAATCGACTGATTTGAAGGATGTTTCACTTCACCTTAAGGGGCCTGCCTACCCCGTCTGCGGAGCCCGCCTGTAGAGGTTCGCCAAATAAACTCTCGGCTCCGTCATTTCCTCCCGATTTGCCTTCTTAATGGATCATTTTGAAGAAGACAGGAATATCCAGGACTGGACGACGTCAGAAGTTTCCATTTCAGATTTGGTTCGATGTTACGACTCCGCAAAGATGCGGCACGCTTTCCGCGACTGTAACGTTGAACCGAAACTGAAATCAAAAATGCTGAAGAAACACCGCCCTAGATAATCTTGTCTTCTTTAAAACGAGTTATTAAGAAGGCGGGTCCGTCCAAAATTACGGAGCTGAGAGTTCATTTCACGAATCTCTGCACGAGGGCTTCGCAGGTGGGGAGGTACCTTCCTTAAGGCGAGGCGGGAGACGCCGAGAAATTTAACCAACCTCGGTAAAAAGAGAATTCTTCTAACCGATGTTCGTCTGGAAACGATTTTCAGTCTCCTCCCTCTTCGACGTTAATGCCATTTCAGGTACTCGAGTACCTGACGTAATCTAGATCTCCAAATTATTAATTTATTATGTCGATGTTCGTTCGCATTCTAAATTTCGAATTATACGAAATGGAATACTCCTTTTGCCGTTTTGATATAGAATGGTTGTAATAAGATCGAAATGCGATTCAAGAAACTCCTTGGATTTGTCAGTTTGGCGCTCAATTTTGGTCACGCTCTATTCTATTTTGGTGCCCTAGTTCAATACAACGTCAATTATTGCATTTAGCGACCACTAAATGTTGGGGACAAGAACGGGTACATTGCTCGCGAGATAGCGAAGAATTTCACATCGCGTATTTATAAAACCTTTCTCGATATTTCCCACGTTAATACACAATGTTTGATTACCATAGAATTCTAAATTGTATCAGCTAGGTCCTCGAAGCCGTCCTTTCTTAAGCCTTTAGAAAGCGTAAAATACTCGGAATATGCGTGAACGACGTTGGATCCAATCCATGACAAATATTAGAATTTATTAATAGAAAACTGAAATGTCGTCGGTATCGGGACCGCCCTTAGGGCCTCCACATTCGCGAGGTAAACCATTAATCCTTTCGTTACCTTGGACGAGATATCTCACGACCCAATACTGGCCGATTAACGCTTTTGACGAGATATCTCGCGACACGATACTAGCCGATCAACGCTTTTGACGAGATATCTCGCGACCCGGTAGTAGCCGATCAACGCTTTTGACGATAATCTAGCTTCCTAGCACTAATATTTTGACATTCTAGACAAATAATTTTGTGTTCTGCCACGTAGAAAGTAAATAAAAATAATTTCATTAAATTAATAAAAACTGTATTTATTTCTTCCTTTTAGCTATACGAATAGAATTAGTTATAAAATATATTCATCTAGAATGTGAAAATATTGGTGCTAGAAAGCTAGATTATCGTCAAAAGCGTTAATCCGCTACTACCGGATCGCGAGATATCTCGTCAAAAGCGTCGATCAGCCACTACCGGGTCGCGAGATATCTCGTCAAAAGCGTTAATCAGCCAGTATTGGGTCGCGAGATATCTTGTCCAAGGTAACGAAAGGGTTAAACGATTCGGAGCACCCAGGTCGGGGAAACGTTCGATGAGTAATTTGACACCTAAGAGGCCACTTTCACCCCACCTTAAACGGGCGTGGGAATCGATCCCGACTCTTCCTTTCCTTCATCCGCCCCGCCGCCGATGCTGGACAGCGAAACCGGCGCTGAAAAGGGCCTCGCCGGTTATTCGTTTAATCTTCGACCTCGGAAGGGATCGGCGCGTCATCCCTTATTTCGATAAGCTTAAGCGATTGGACGTTGACAACCGCTAATCTCGCCAGCGCCCTATCGCGAGGTGGTTGTCCGTCCGGCGCGAGGTGATCGCGGGGTGATAACGACACCGGAAGTCGTCTCGATCCCCCAGTCATTCCCACGTGCGTGCCTGAGGTTTTACGGGAAGAAGCTCGTCCGTTCGGCGATTTCCCGCCCCTCGAGCTCCCTCTCGCCGATTCGACCCGCGTCTCTTCAACAACCTCCTCAACGGCGAACAGATGCCCTCCGCTCGCTAAACGCTTTCTTTCCCCGCTCCTGAACCGCGTATACCGCATAAATTCCTTCCGCAGCCTACCATTAGTTCTTCGGGGTAATTCAGTCGTTAAGATTTATTCCTGCCTACGCGACTACCTTCTTTAGATACTGTTACTATTAACTTCAATTCTACTTCTACCCCCTAGGTCCGTAATAAATCGTTGCCTCGCGTTCGTCAATCCCCCCACGTGTTACGCCGGCGCGATCATTAACGCGTTGCACTAAAGGCCCGAGCAACCACAGAGAGCGTAATAAGTATGATCCATTCTACTCCGCTCGCTCGTTCCCGAGTGTCTCTTTGCAGTAAATTAGGATTACGCCAGTCGCTTTCGATCATGCCCCGCCGGAGCTTCGAAGGGCTTGGAAATTTGCCGATCGCCGGCCAGGAAAAGCGGCGAGCTTCCTGCCAGCGATCTGCTGGGAACGCTGAACCCGACGAGACAATATCCTGGGGCCAACGATTTTTCTCTCGACGTGATTGGTTCCGGAGGTGTTAAGATAAAGGGACACCCGTCGAGGAACTTAACCGTTGTCGGTATAAACAAATTCTTCTGACTTATGTCCCACCTAAAATCGAGCGCTGCGTTCCCGACGTTTATAGTTACGCTGACACCCGTGTCGTACTATATTGAAAACTGTTCGGAGAGGCATGATCTATGCGTAATTTCGGGAAAATGATTATAAAGAGGTCGAAGTGGAATAAAGATAATACCCTAGATTAGTGATTTTCCATACTCTGATCGTCTGTACAGCCATCTGTTGCATTCGGTGCCAACTAAACTGCGTCGCTCAGAGCTCGTGTATTGCACGCGTTACCTTTGCTTAGTACAAAAATTCTTATGACACTTTCTTGCCTTTATTTCTAACCAATGCGCGTTTCTCGACTACTAGAGTGATCTAAATTACTGTGGGACGATTTTGACTCTTTTATTTCTCGTATCAGCACATTCAAGAATTGATCGAAATATAACAGCGCGATGTCCTTTTGGGTCTGGTCTAGGTTAAGTCAAGAGAATATTTTTCAAAAATATAAATGTTGAAAGTGTCAGAACTTTCCTTAGGTACTAGAGAGTCATGTTGTAAAATTTCAACCAGCTCGGTAGAATATTCTTTGAAAAAGTGTCTTATTTGAGAGGACTCGTTTGCGGCTGGTTTTATATCACTTTCAAGGTGCATGTACAGGACCTTTACAATTTATATTTGTTTTGAACCCTTTCCAATTATATTGTAATAAAATCTACGTACTGCAGACGTAATAATTCCATGGGCACATTTTGCTTTTTGCGGAGTAATTAAATATTTCAAGGCATCCTTCCATTTCGGATTGGATAAAGCTTAATGAACTGTGACAATTTTAGCGTAGGTGATCGAATAATCCGCAACCACTCGTTGCTTTCCAGTGATTGTGAAAAAGGTGATTACCTCGACAACTGACTAATAAATGCATTATTTACTTGCCCGAGCGAATAATATGCTCCTGTCCGGCCAAAGTCGTAACGTCGTTACGATAATTATACGTGTCCGAGTACGGTTTTCCAACTGGCCCGGGGACTAGCAGCAATTTAAATACCCGATATACAAATTAACAGCTTCGTAATGTTATATTATGAACGCGACATGTTCAACTGTATCACTCTTGGAAAATATGCAATGAAAATGACTAGTACAGTGGCGGTCATGAATGCATTTCCTGTAGATATGGCATCGCCAATGCATGATGGAAAGCCTTTCATGTCCACCAGTGTACCGATATCATGATAAGAACCCCTAAATTCGGGCATTTCTGCTTTCCAATGTGCATGGATTGCATTTATAAACCTTTTATCCTGCTACAGAAATTACCTCACTAAAATGGTATCACATTTTTCACGAGATTTAAAGTCATCTCATGAGATTTCCTCACTTTTTAATCTTACAAAGTAAATTCCAAAAGCAAAGAGGCACCTTTTTATTAGGGTGATCTGTTAAATCGTCGCACGTGGAGTGCTCAGTGTGCAAAATATTTGTATCGCGACATGCTGAAACATATCTGTGCCAACCCCAGTCGTTTATTGCACTTAGCCGAGTGCAGATTTTAAAGAGACATTTACCTGACCATTGTATGCCGGTATTCATTCAATTTGACCGCCTCAATGGTAACACGCGCTTTAATGAGAAATGTCTTCAACATTGAACAGTCCCCTTGAAAACGATAATACGTACGCGCAATAAATGGGAATTATTATTTGATTAAACTAGTTCATCTCATCACGACTGCAAGTGTTATTCCCGAATTGTTGTATCTGCAACTATTCCGTGCAGTGCCCTATATTTAAATTAAATTGTCCAGTGTACAATTTTCCAGGTGACATGAAAATGGCATCCGAGGGCTCGATCATTTAATAAACTTTTCTCCGGGCTGGTCTACCGAATCGTTTGTAATTTCATTTTATAAATACGTAAGCCTTAACGAAGGTTCCGACACCCTGAAACTTTTAGTTTTTATACAAAAAATTAAGAACGTTAATAAAGAAATTTTGAAAAATGAAATTTCATGGGGTGAGGACCTTCCCAAGGGTCTCCATATCCAGGTGATCAAATGTCAAACGATTTCATACACTTAATTTGGAGAAAAGTTTCATTAAGGAAGCCTACTTTCGTCCCAGGCGCCGGTTTTAGATCACATTAAAATATTAATCGTAATTCTTGAGAAATACTGTCCCTGTATTCCCTCTCCGTTGTTACAATTATCGCAAATGTAGTAGCGACAACGTTTGAATTTTCTCCCCGAGGACGAACGTCTCGGCGACTCCGCGTCAACCCTCTGAACACGGAGCCATATCGACATATGGGCGAAATTCGTCTGACCGTGCAGGCAATATTGGACCAAAAGTCGGGCGCCTTTAGGCACTCTTAGTAGCCAAAGGGTTAAGGTTGAGCGGCACTTGGCGGGAGCCAAAACTGGTCCAACGTCGGATGACCGCAGATCCGAGCACGGGTCGTCGACAAGAAGTAGGGTACTCGCTGTACGTAGGGTACGTAGGGTACCGAGCACCCGGCAGCGTGCACGACGAGTTTTCTCGCCGGGCCAATGAGAAGCAGGAACAACGTCTCCGGCTGTGTATACGCGAGTTTGCTCGGCTTCATTCGTATTCCATTCCGCGTTTCGCATGGGTACGAAGTGATTTCAAGCGGGCAAACAGCCTTCGCCCCGTTACAAGGATCCCACAGCAATTTATGTAGGCTACTTACACGGCGCGAGTACGGAGAGAGAGAGAGAGAAAGAGAGCGAGCGTCGGGTCAACGGATGCGGCCGTTGCTTACACGCGGCAATCGCATGCCCGGCTTGACCGCAACCTATATACCAGCGGTTTGCGGCTAATTAATATTTTTACGGGGGAAAGGGAACGACTCGAGCGATGCCGTGTCCCCCGACGAGGCCGCGTCGATCACCGCGAAGAGAGTGGACGACTCGGAGAGTGGTTTTCCAGGCCACTTTTCCGGTTAGGCGTCTAGTCGTCTGCGCGTTTTCCCCACCAGGCTGGTCGAAATGATCGATCTCGCGATCGGTTCAACCTCTAACTCCTCTTCAACATTTTTTCCATCATTTGGTTTGCCCACGGAAATTCAGTGCACTTGGAACCTCGCAGTAGTTTTGTCTTCGTAGACCTCCAAGACCGCGGAACGTTTCCATTAAGTCGAAATTTAATGAATCTCAGAATTAAATGCTTATTCCATTTTATAGAAGCTCGACTTGAAAATGTATCAACTACCAGTCATTGGATAGAATTGAGATTGATGGAGAAGAATAGGAGGTATAAGTATTGGAAATATTCACGTTGTAGTTCGTACCGATTTCTTTTCTCATATTGCTGTTTTGTTCCAAATGTGAACATTTATGTAGGAATTCTTGCCCAGAAATTATGCTCTTCGAAATGTGGCATACATTTATCTGGTTTTCGTTTCGAGTGTCGCTGTTTCTGGTTTTGTTGTATATTCATATTGAATACAAATATTCAAAGGAGTGGAAAATCTGTGAACTTGTTTAACCCATTGCCGTACAAATTAACTCGGTAAAATCCGACCCCTAGTGATCCGTGAGAATGTTCAAAGTCGGCCGAAATGGCGAGGAAAGATGCTTGAAGAACAGGAACATTTTTTCTATCCGAAATTGAGATTACGAGTCTGACTCGTGATGGTCATGTTTGGTCCAACATTTTTATCACGAGTCAGACTCGTCAAAGTATGGCAAGGGGTTAACAGGGCACCGACGTGCAAGTAGGGGTCATCGATAGGCCAAGATATATCATCGAGATTCCACCGTTTGGAAATCGGACCTCCTGTTGACTCGGGGTCACATCGATTAATGCAGAATCCGCACGAGGAGAAATCATCAAGCCGAGATGGCATGGGATTTTCGTGTGAAAGATGACGCCCTCGTGCTCGGATGACACGTTTCATAAGACCTGAAAGACATCGGCATTTTGATGAGACGCGAAGTAATTGCCGAGAAACTGCGCACGAAGTTCGCTGGAAATTGAGATTTCTAAATAGGAGGCGTCGTAATGTACAATGGCGGACATGTATGCCTTCCCCGCGAATGCGATGCCGCCGATGTATGAAGGAAAGGCACTCGTATCCGTCAGTGTACGTACGTTGCAATTATGGACTTCACGCGTTATTTAATTATGAATTTACTACACTGCTGGAATCCAGAGATTCCCTCTTGTAAAACTCCAATATCCGGTACGGGAATCTGCGATAAATGTAAATTAATTTTCCCGCTTAAAGCGATTTAAAGGTACATTCTCGGGTAAAGTTAAAGAAAAATCGACTCACGATTACATATATGAAATCATAACAAACCTTTTCTTATTATCTTCACATGTGTATCAATCCGACAAAGAGACGTCCCATCCTAAGTGTTGTTTTCTCGAAGAAAAAGATAACAAAAAACCTCTTTTTTTCGTGCGTTTCCGTGACAATGTACCCTTAACCTATACAATTGAGATTTTCTTTTAGTATTCACGAGGTTATTGGGTTGTTCGAAAAGTCCTGTTCAAAAACTCGACTTGAAAAAATCCTTTCCCTGGATAGGACATCCCGAACAATCTGATACTTCGTCATATTTTAAGCGAACTGACTCAATCGTCAGTAATATGAGGCATTTCGGAAAGTCCTGTCTAAGGATCGAACTTTTTCCCGTCGAGATTTTGAACATTTTTCGAACAGCTTGAGACGTTATGCTTTTTTCCCTACATCTTGCTACACGTACACTTGTTTCATCTCAACATAGTTTAAATAAAGAGCAAGCGCATAATTTAAACGGCCAGTGCTCTCAACAAGTCCTGTCTAAGGAACAAACTTTTTCCAGTCGAGATTTTGGAGAACATTTTCCGAACAGCCTGAAGCGTTATGCTTTTTCCATACATCTTGCTACGCGTACACTTGTTCATCTCAACATAGTTTAAATAAAGAGCAAGCGCATAATTTAAACGGCCAGTGCTCTCATCAAGACAGGTTAAAGAAATAAATTCCCATCCATTTCCCATTGTTTGGGGCTGAATACTTCCGTACGTCATGCCGCCGATTTGGCCGCTTCGTTTCGGAGGGTTTCCAAAAGTCGTCCGCGGCTACTGAGCATCGCCGAGTGGACGCGGTGTTTTTGGGGATGCGTACACGCGAGAGCACCGCGTCACAGACGAGTCGTAAAAGGATCCTTTGTGCGAATAGTACCGCGCTATGTCGTTATCCGACATGGAAATATCAGAGAGCGACACGGCAGTCGGGTCGTTCCGGACGCGCCAAATTTGAAGCGCAGCCAGTAAGGATAATGCGCCCCATTTTCGGAGTCTCTGACTCGACGCATGTCGCTCTCTCTTCCCTCTCGCATTTTTCACCTCATCGCTACATCCATCGTCCATCCATCCGCCGCGCCACGTCATTTCCCTTGGTGCTTAATATCAACTCCCCTAACCACGTACTGCATAACCAATGCGACGATCCATCGCGTAAAAAGGATATTGTAATTTTACAACAATTTTAATGGATGGTTCATTCGGATATGGTACATTAATTTGATAACATCTCATTTATCTACTGGAAAAACGTAGGTGATGAATTTAATGTACAAGTGTGCCCATTTCCATACCCACCTTCACAAAACTATTTAACGCGATAATCCCCTTTAGAGACGCATTCTAATTCATTTTCAACATGTAAGACACATAATTTCACTGCAATCTTCCGTATCAAAAGTGTATGACTTTTATAGATACTTGAAAGGTGTTGCCGGCTCGTAGACCATACATGACAATATAGAGACGGGGGACCAACAAAGCACATTAGATCATCCTCTGGAAAACCTATTGGGTCATATTCGGCATTTTTGAACAACGGATGCAATTTCTTTCCCCTTCGCCATTATTTGTCGTATATGGATCAACGCGTCACGTGCCGTGCATCGGTGATCCGAAAGATCGGTACGAGGGATGCCGGGATCGGGCATTCCCGAGCTTTTTATCGAGTTTCTAATTTAATTGAGCCAGTCGGGCGAAAACCGCCGGCGACACTTTGGAGGGGGGCAATCGGGCAGATATTTCGCAAGTGCCAACGTTGAAAAGCTTAGAGGAAGAGGGATTGCGACCGATCCCTTGCCTTCGGGATCGGTCGCCAAGAATTCGCGCGGCTCGTGCGGCCCGCGCGAAGAATCCGCTCAGAAAAAGTTGGCAGCTCGAGTTCGCACGTCGATTACCTCCCCTTTGCCGCTCCGGTTGTTCCTTCCGCGTTTTTCCTGCCAGCTTCTGCCCGTTACCTCTGGCTCTAGGGGTATTATTAGGTTTTATGAGTGATTTCATTCTGCCTGATAAAGGTTCATTCGGACTATACGGCACGGCTCGGGTCCGTTCGGCTACGACGCAGTAAAATATCACACCGTGTATTGCAATGGGAATATCCGGAGTGTACGTACCAACTCCGAGCGACACCCTTGAACCTTCGTGCATTTTGCATCTGTCCGTCGTGACGTGCCCGTCGATGCGGATGGAAGGTACGAATCACCGGGGGGCGCAAGTCAGAAGCGAACGATCAGAGGTTGGAATAAATTTATCCACGTAATCAAAGTCGCGTCTTATTCCCATTGTATCGCAATTGTACATCGCAACGGAAGCATCCAGACTGTATGTATCGGGTACAAGCGGCATTTCTGAGCTGTCGTACATTCTGTCTTCGTCGAGAGCCTAAACTATGCGTCGAAGCTGACGAAGAGCGGAATCGCCACACGGCGCAAGTCGGGAATGGACAATCGGGGATCGGAACGAATTTGATCCAGCAATGTCGCGTCTTATTACCCTTGTATTGCAATTGTATATCGCAATGGAAATGATCGGGCTATATGTATCAGCTCCGAACAACACCCTTGAACTTTTGGGCATTTTGCATCCATCCGTCGTGCCGTAGGAGGAGACGAATCACCGCAGGACGCAAGTCAGGCGCAAACGATCAAAGGTTGGAATAAATTTATCCATGTAATCAAAGTCCCGTCTTATTCCCATTGTATCGCAATAGAAATGTTCAGATTGTACGTACCGGCTACAAGCGGTATCCCTGAACTTTCGTACATTTTGCCTTCATTGGGAACACCCAAAGTACGCGTCGAAGCTGACGAAGAACGGAATCGCCGCAGGTCGCAAGTCGGCAGCGGACAATCGAGGATCAGGACGAATTTAACCGAGCAATCAAAGTCGCGTCTTATTACCCTTGTTTATATGTGGAATCGTTCGGTCCAAAAGCATACCGGTGGTCGTTAAGATAATATTGCTTAATGATCCGGTTATTGCGGCTCGAACTGTTGGTCGTCCGCTAACTCGCAGCGGGATAGTGGGAATATATGCATAGAATTACGGAACGGAGTCAGTTCGTATCTGGTTGAACCGTACCGAGCAGCGAGGTCTGGATTGGCCTTAAACCTATCCTGCACGCATCCTAGGTGCGCGTTATAGGGCGCAGGGGCACTTCGGTTTACCATCGGCGATTCGAGTGACCCCTTCGAGGAGGAAAGGAGCAGTCAAGGGGCGAAGATTTAAACCCGCGATTCGAGTCGCGAACAGGTTCCGGAATCGATTGACTTTTAATATTTCGAATTCCTCTTGAGCGATTGCCGGCTGGGGCTTTTTTAGGGAGGGAGGTATTTTCCAGGGAAGCGATTACCTTGATTGCGGGAGATGTGAAAAAGTTGCCGGCTCTCGTTCGCACGTCGATTACCTCTCCTCTAGTCGCTCCAGGTTGTCCCTTCCGCGTTTTTCTTCCCGCCGCTCCTACTCGTTACCTCCCGCTAGCACGAAGGAAATGATTCGACGAGAAGACCTTATCAAGGGCCCCAATCTGCTCGGCAAAACCTCTTTACATTCATCTCCGCGTCTTTCGCATACCCATGCTGCCCACTTTACGCAGTTTTAGTAAAAAGTGACCGCGATAAGTAGCGAGGAGAGTAAATGCAATTACCGAAAGTTCTTTCCTCTCGAGTTGACTGTACGAAATCGAAATTTATCCACTATCTGCAGATTCTAAAATGCCCTACCTCTCGCATATTTAATTCGACCGATTGGTAACTCGAGGGATTTTCAAAGCGACCGAAAGATGTCTTCTAAGGGTCGAATAATATTGGGTGGAACAACCGAGTTATGTGTCATTAATTAATTGGGAATGTTTTTTGCAAGCTAATTTGTAGATTTCCGTAAATGCGTGCATTGGAAGTAAATGACAGGGGCAGGGCAATTCTAACCTCGTGCTGAGGCGGGAAATTAACCGCAGAAAAGGAGAGCATTAAGTCATAGGAAATTATGACTTGTAAACATTTTTGCCGGGTCGCCAGAAAAAGGACACCCTTTCCTCCTAGAATTATGCAGCAAACAAGGTACATGCCACAGCGTGTTGCCGACAAAAACGTCCCAACGCTTGCTTCCATTTACAAGTTAAGGAGACTGCAACTTGGTTGCCTTCAACGACGACCTTTCTTGTATGGAGGCAAGCGACTATGGCGTTTAAAGCCGCAGTTTAATTTCAAATAACGAGCAAAAATGATCTCTCACATTTTGACACAAACTCATTTATCATAATCCATAGTTATTATCTCCTCGTTTTTGTATATAGAATTTGACGACAGTGATTCGCGTACAGGGACAACGGGAGGGAAATAAATCAAACTTGACTCTCTTTAACTTACAAAAATAGACCTCGAGTGGTTTAGATTATTTAAATATTGAGATGGGCTGATAATTATTCCCCGTTATAGAGTTATGGTAGCTGATCACGTCGGTTCGGTGATCATGGTCCGCAATTATGGAGTGCATAATATGCAATAAATTCAGTTTAAACAGTTATTCCATTTTGCCCCGTGAACTCTTTCTGAATCCATCCCAAAAGATTTCAATTTTGCTCTGCGACTTAAAAACCTACTTTACCTTGAGAATAATGTCATGAAATGTAACTGAAATCCACACATTCATTACGGTTTAAGAGTAATAAGAAATAATTTATTGGTGGACGTTGCATTCACTCACACCTAACCAGTAGTGCTTAAATCGTTGCATTGTTTAGTATGAAATTATCCCCGATAATCCGACTATCTCTGTGTTTTATATACCGTGAATGCCAGGGAACAGTAAAGTGATGGTCACATTTCAAGTCTCATCAGTGGTTGTAACGAGCATGTAATTTATGTTTCTGTACGTGCAAAGGGGAGCTGCGTAAATACGGGCAACGTAAATGATACCCACGTGAATTTATCGCTGTGTAATTGTTACATCAATTATACTCGAAATGCGGCTACCTTTTCAGTCATCATTCGCAGTGCACGTATCATAAACGAGATTGTACCATCACCGGACATGCAACATTTGCTTTTACATTGGGAGTGCAACAAAAGACCCTGCACCCGGTAGCGATATCGTTTGCCAGTAGAGTCGTTCGACTCGAATTTGTTGCCGGGGAGAAATAAACAATTTAAACGAGAAATAAGGGAGACCCGACATCTCACTAAATACGATAAAAACTGATAATGTTCGTCATTTAAATCTGCATTCCGTCTACATTTTTCTCCTTTCCTCTCCTTGCAACTAGTTGCGATTCGATTAAATCGGATAGATTCGGTTTTATTTCGAAATATTGCCCGGACGTATCTTTCTCGTCGGCATTCGTAACGAAAACATCGTATATCCTCGATAACCGATGTAGGATAACTCGATCCAAGAGCGGACAAACGTCGTGAAATGGGTATACGAATTTCGAATAATCCCATAGCAAGTCAATTTCGCCCGCGAGTATAACAGAGTACCTATCTATTGGACGGCACCGATCAGGACGTACTGGAAAAATGCCGTGGAAACAGAAATTACTGTCAGTGTCTCTAAATATTTCTCTCCGTGCCAGCTCAAGAGATAAATGCAGGACCAATCCCACGAGACGGCAAAGTGCATTGATACGATACATCGCCCGAACCATTCGTTAGCTCGACAATACCGACGGAGATGCGTCGATGCTTTTCAATTTCGATTAATTCTTGATAGTGGGAGTAACGATATCGATAACTATTGAGAGACTATTAAAAAAAGCTTGTGACCAGGAAATTGTCCCGAGTCATGCAGGGCAGCTTTATCGACGTGTATGGACTGGGACGAGAAGGATTTCGGGGATCAGCGGCGTCGATTTCAATTGCCTGGACAACGATCAGGTGTCACTGCGTATGACTGCGAATCTATGGTCAAGAACTCGAAGTAGCCTGAATTCCAAAACGGTTACAAAATAATTTTATATGAGATTTTTTTATTATAACAGAATACCTATTTTATTTTACAAACGTTAATATAAGCTCATACATTCCCCAGATCGTCTCCCCCATCTCTTAATGCTTCAAATTGATGAAAATACAGTGTTACCACGTGTATTAAGAAACTCGGTAGAGTTTCGCGCCAAATATATATAGAGGCGCGAAACTCAGACCTAGTAACTATCTTAGCAATTGATAACAGGCCAGATTATCAGATAAAAAATATATACAATTTTTAAAACATTTTTGGCGAGCCGCGTAATAATATACCAATAAATAGCCTCACAGGTATTGAGACTTTATTATTACGTCAATGTCACCAAATATGCAACATTACTAGCGTTCATATCATTGTCTGCCCGATTTTTTCAATGTACTGTAATAACATAAAGCCTAAAATGCTCTCAGAAATTATAAATATTATTAAGCGGCTCACCAAAAAAGTTTTAGAAATTGTATATATTTGTCATGTTATAGAGTCTGTTATATAGTTTTATAAATTCTATGTATTCATTCTTTAGCTAATAAAAGAACTGAATGAACCCGTAAAGAAAGATTATTCGTATTTGGTGCATTGTAATTGATTTCAGTTGTTTCGTGACCGTATTAACATAATGTAACCGAGATTATGACAGAAAGTACTACTGACGGGCACATATATATATTTTTAGCGAAGTTTTTTACACCCGAAGAAGGTGTTTTTGATTCGATTTCACATCTTTTTGTAATCAAATTAATTGTATTATTTCAAATTCCGTTTTCCAGTAAATACTGTATCGAAATATTATTTCACATTGATACAATTTTGTGAAATGTAGCCTGAATAATGTGTAAAGTACTAATTATAAAATCCTTATGTAAATGTACGATATATGTAAACAAGGACTGCAACTACAATGAGGGTACGACACATATTTCAATGAAAAACACGGATAAAACAACTTTTTTTTGTTTCTTTCAATGTGATCTGATAATCTGGCCTGTTATCAATTGCTAAGATAGAGTTTTGACGGTTGGTCATGGGTTGGGCGACATATTCATCGGAAGAGACGAAGTGGAGGCGCCGCGAGGCTCGTCATCCACCCCTAGAAGGATGTTCCCTTCTCACGAGTATTCCGGGCCTCACGTATTTAATATGCGACGAACAGTTGACCCCGCGCCCTTTTCGAGGATTACTCGCCTGAAACTATTATCCGCGTACTCTCCGTAGACGCTCCTAGAAAATTCACAATAACCCGAGGTACGGAGTTACCGGCGCGGTCGGGCTGGGCGGCTCCGCTTTTCCTCCAAGCTCCGTTCCGCGAACAACCGCCTTGCTGGCGCGCTTTACGGCCGCGAAATAATAACTTTAATTATTTAATAACTGCCGGTGATATGACCATCTGGATGTATTCTGGACGCATAACAACGGCCTACGTCGGTATCGTTTCTTCTGCCTGGGAAATGCTAAACCTGTTAACTACGTTCGTGCTCGCGAGGGGAGTCCCTGATATGCTGCACATTGATTTTGTCCGAGGTGTTGAGAGTTGATAAAAAACCTCGGCTTAGAGTCATTTTTGCCCCGTTGGATGTTAACGCGATCCTGCCCTATCAGTATTTGGTTAACGCATGATGATGATAACGATGTACCCGATCAAGATTATCGTGGAAACAGAAAAAAAAGAATATGTTCGTTGATTACTTAACGAGGGACGAATCTTCCAATTATTTGATCTTTTGAGGAAAGCCATTCGATGCGGAGAATCTCATCATTCTTTTTGTAGGTCGACACGGAGGCATTTTTGTTGCAAAACCCTATTTTAAGAACTGTTTTCGTATTTCTACATCGCTGAGTGATTTTCAAAAACCCGTGTTTACCCATTAATACTTCGGAAAACACTTAGTAGTTATGTACAACGTCAAGCTTCTAAGTTGGTTTAGACGTAAAGCATGTTCGGAGTGATCATTGACTCATGTCCCGTAAATTATATCTTAGGAAAGGCTCCTTAATCGAATTTGAATGAATCGTTGAATAGGTGCTCGCCACCTTTTCTCAGAGTCATTAATAATAATTTCATGTCCTGCGCGTGCCGGAGTAGAAATGTTGATCCGTGGAACCTCTAATTGTAGGCCTTAAATGGGTTTTGAGGCGGGTATAAGACTCTATTCCTAAGGTCAAGGGTAAATGGGAGGATACCGAGGATAAAGCGAAGCTCGATTGAGTATTTTAAAATGGAGGTTTAACCGTGACTCAATCTAATGCTCATTTGGACCTTAAAAAATGGACGTGAGTATATATTTGGGGTTTAAACGAGACCGGTTATTACCATCTTCCAATCTTAAGTTCTTGTATTATCCTCTAAATCTTCGTGTGCGTTCGTGAAGCTTGTACGTGATAAACATTTTTGACTGGTCTCTCCTCATACCACAGTCATAGCACTGTTTCTAGTGAGATCGCCGAAATTAAACCACGTTGGGTGCGACCGGTACCTAAACAGGTGACCACCTGACAACTTCGCGTAGGGTCGACTCTACATACATCCATCGTCCTGGACTCTATTATCGAATCGAAAATCAGAAACGGAAACGGAAAGAGAATTTTGAACTCGGGTCCCCGAAGCACCCGTCACTCGAGCAATAGTAGCAGCCTCGTCTCCCTTTCAGCTATAAACCACGGGCCGTGTGTCATGCGCCTCGGTGCCTTCTCCTCGTCTCGCCTTCGAGGTCCCTCTTGCTTCCCTCTCGGCCGTATAACCGCCATGGGCCGGTGGATTCCCAAGAAGGTATGCCGGAGGAGCAATTGGACGTAGTTACGCATCGAATGATGCCCGGAACTCTATAGGAGTCAAACCCGGGAGGAAACTGGATCCAGGAGTACGTTTCCCGGAAAACATTGTCTGCAAAGTGCACGCGCTCTTTCGAGGAGCAATCGTCGCTGGCAGGGAACGCAACTACGCGAGAGCTACCTGGCGCGCTCGTTCGCTCGCGGTGCTCTTCCAACAACTATTCGGAAGATGCCGGGGAATCGAGACCGGCCGGTCTTCCTTCCTGTGAATCTCACGGATTTTCCGCGCTCTTTACGAGAGAGTCCTCCTGCCTGCTTGATGATTTCTCGCGTATGAAGGGCGAAGGACGATTGGCGAAAACCAGGTGCTGGTCCAGCTACCGTGAATTCAACGATGTCGGTAGGAATCCCCCGTGTCGAAATTTCGGTCCTACTTTGAACATGCCTGATCTAAGTAAGAGTTTAATTGTACGAAATAAGCCCTGTTTGGAGTCTCTTACAACCCACTTAAGGCCTCAAATTAGAGGATCAAAATTTGTGTGGGGTCTAACCCTGACTCCCGGTAGTCCGAGTAGGCGGCGAGATGTTAGATCGAGGAATAAGTGCCCGCTGTTTTAATTACGTTAGGTTACGTTGAAAACGGCGGGAAGTTATTCCTCAATCTAATAGATCTGGCTTTAGAAATGTACGCCAGGGGTACGTTTACCTCGAGGGAATGAATAAACCGACACCAAACGGTCTCGACCGGGATCGACTACGAATGGTGTTGATTTGTTCATCGAATCTACGTCCCACACCCACGAGATCAGGAGGAATCCGGAATGGCCTGTTCCTCGGGCTCCTGGAATTTCCAACGAACTCGTGGCATGCGATTATCGCTTGGATGGTACTTTGATGGTCCCCAGCTGTGAAGGGCGAAGCGCGACCAGCGGCGAAAACCAAGAAATCGGCCACTGCCGTGGGAGCGCAACTAGATTACCCAGAGCGCAACAACACGACTACACCGTCGTAGATTGTGTGTTGGGTTCGCACGATGCTATCCGGAAGATGCCAAGGAGTCGAGGATGGCCGCTCTGTCCATGATCACCCTGATTTTGCACGGATTTGCAAGGCGGGATCCTCTCTTGGATGGAAATTCGTCTCCGATAAGAAGAGGAAAATGACCGTCGAAGAGAAGCACGGAATTGGCAGTCATCGTTGAACAAGATTTTCGAGTAGAAAGAAACGAGCTGGTATCATCCTAATCACGCTAACTATTTTCCCATGCTTGTTAAACTACCTAACTGTTCCAGAAGAGTCGTGAAAACGTCTCCTCTACAGAGCAGGGGTATAAATGCAAGGAACATTCGATACTAAATTAATGTATAAATTAAAATTGAATGTACTCCGTCCCATTACTCCAAAATCAAGGCTAGTAGGCGTTTTTACCGCGAGGGCAAACTACGTATCCGTGCATACATTGTTCCGACCACGTAGGCAAATTAGCAAAATATTAATTTCCGACCGGCAATTTCAGGGCTGTTTACTCGTATCCACGTATTACACGGGAGCTTTTTTTTCGGCTTTTAAAAGGATTTGCCAGCAAAGCGCAAATTCGATCAGCAATTTGTAGAGCCAGGGGGCTCATGATAAACAGCGGATTTCCGTGAAAAATGCCCAACGGGACGGCCATTTTCCACAGCACGGGGGATGTTTTCTCCCGCATTTACGAGAGATGATTATCTATAAGGTCGTTTGGATGATAGTTCAGCGGTTTCTCATGAGGGTAATGCGCGGTGATCGGCGAAAACCCGGAAATCAGGCGTCGACCGCCGTGGGAGCCGCGACGAGAGTCCTCGCCCGCGCAATTTCCTCTCGAGCTTCCTTTTTGCGAGTCTCCTAGGTCGCATTAGCTGGCCGCGTCGCATTACATATTCCAGCCCAGTTAATTATTAATGTTACGGTTATTACCGTTATAGTGGCCACAGGAGCGATATCCCGCTCTATAAAGTATCATCTTATCGATCTAACGTATACGTGGTCGAACGGCCGAGTCGATTCTTTTGCGATGGCCGATCGACGCGTGCACTCGCAAGCGAAAACCGATGGAACAGGTGGATAGTATAAACAATATATTACGGGATGAAAAGAAAAAATCCAGTCATAATTCAGAAACGATTTGTTATTTCGCCGAGCCGAAATCGGTGCAAACATCCGAGGCGAAATTCTAACCCCACTTTGAACTTTTAATAATTTAGAGTAATTTTAGTAAACCCTATTTTGATCCTATTTTCACATTTTATGCCCTACTTGTTACGAATTAAGCTCCCCTTGAAGCCTATCAACCGACGAAATGGAAATATCTGCCGCTTTTAAGGTCAAAAGGACCTCAATTGCATAGACGTTACCCCTCTTTCAATTATCTCAAAACCCATTCAATGTCTACAATTAGGAGTTATAACGAGTTTGACACTTAAACTCGGATAGGGTCAATTTCTGTGTACCTTAGATGATGCACTTTCAGCTAGAAACGGTTTAGAGAGGTCACTTATACTCTTAAAATGGCGCGAATGACCACATAGTTCGCAGTTAAATAAATAATGCCCACAGTGGGAGGCAAACACCCCGCAATGATATTTAATTCAGGAATGGATTCGAAACTAGCCTGCAAAGAGCGATCGCTTCGCCTCGCGGGGATTATGATAAATTCCCAGTTTCACTGCATAAAATTACTGAAGTCGATGAACTTTTATCGAGCTTCCCATTTCCGGTGGATACAGACTACTCCATTTCTAATAGCCAGTTTAATAGCTGAATGCATTAGCGCAATCTGCACGTCATTCAGCGGGGCAGCCTATGACAGTTAATAAACTAGTAGCTGTAAATAGGAGCGCAATAGCTGCGGGGGCAGCATATTTTCGAGCGGCGTGCAATATTCAAAGCAACATTAGCATTTCTCATCGCGTGCCGTGAATGTCGATCGGGCCGTCGCGGCGAGCAGTCCTCGCACGCGCGTTAACACGCGCACGCGTGCGGGGCATGCTCTCGCCACGTTACCGAGACCCGACGTAAATTTATTCGTTTCTCAGTCGTATCCGCCTGGAGGCCGCTGCCGGCTGCCTGGGTCGAAATTAATGCTGCCGAGCGTATTTTTCTCAGGAGGAACTTCCGGCCGCGAACTTGCGAGGGCTCCTCTCGCTCCCGGCGTTTATTATACGCCACTTAGCGATACTCCCCCGCAGCGGGGCCGGTTATCGGCCGCAGTGAACCCGCACCGCGGATTTCTTCGAGCTTTCCGACACCTTTTTCGCATCTCCTTAACGCGTACAATGGCGGACATGAATGCCTCCCCTGGAGATACGGCATCGCCTGTGCAGGATGGGAGGGCATTGATGTCTCCCAGGGTACAACGGCGGACATAAATGCCTCCCCTGCAGATACGGCATCGCCTGTGCAGGATGGGAGGGCATTGATGTCTCCCAGGGTACATCCTCGGGGATCCGAGAGAGGAACCGCGTCTTGGAGGATATCATTGTTGGTCGAGGAGCTTCTATCTCTTCGAATACTCGATAGACCGGAGTGACTACGGAACTGCGTTCTCCAGCTCTCCAAAAGCAAGCTGCGCCAGGGAAATTAATTTAGCAAAAGAAATCGGGGTAACTGGAAAGGTGTTTTATACGCAAATGAAATATCTCCCAGCGCTACGGCACGACACGCTGCGCTTAATAACGAGTAACGGGGACTTTCGAACAACTTGCCCAGATACGTGTTTCATATTTCTCCTGTACCTCGCAGCCCACCTTTTCCATTATCAACGGAATAGAATTCATCCCGTTCGTCAAGAAAGATGGTATCGCATTTTTCCCCATCCTGGGAAAGAAATTGCATTCGCGATTAAAGCCGCATTAAATCCCCTTCGGTTCATCTAACCGTAACATAACTTCCGGGACTAATTGTAAGGAGGTTACGTTAAAATATACCCAAAACTGTCGACGAGTATCCGAGGTATAACTTTCCCTCCCTCCTCGTTGTCCCGTAATTAGCGAGATCGTGGAAATATCGTAATTAGCGACCCCCACCCCCCATGGCCAAGTTCAGCCAGCTCGAACTTTTGATGTACAAGCGGCACATAATTCGCGACGTCGGATGCAACTTCTAATACAGACTGATGTGTGTTTCTAACAGGTTTTCGAAATTCCCGGGGAAGCGCACCGGAGGGCGTTGCACGGCTACGATCTAACGGTAAGTACCACGATAAATAACGCCCCGCTATCCGCGGGTAACTTTACAAGTGCGAGCACCCCCGCGGATATCTCGCGCAGCGGCGGCCACTCGACGAAATTCGAGAGGAGAATTTCACCTTTCCGCGAATTCTCGCGGGCGAAGCCTCGCCTCTCTCGGGGAGCGGAATGCGGAATCTCGAGCAAAATGCCGCGGCGGCCGCGGCGCGGAAACTCGAGAGGGAGCTGATTCTCTCCGGGTCTCGACGAGCCAGTCTCCGGGAAACGCATAATCTCGAACGCACCGACAAATAAAAACCGGAAAACTGATTTCCGTTCGGCCGTCCCTCTCGACCCCTCCCGAAGGGGTGCGACGGGGGCCGTCCTTCCATGCGGAAAATCCGCAAGAATTTAGCTAGGAGCCAACCCATCGAAGTAGGTGCTGCATTGGAATGTCACACTTTCCTGAGTTAGGTCCTAGTAGGACCTTATAAGTTGGTCCGGCAAAGGAAGGACCGGATGAAATTACGTCGATGCATCATTTCAATTTAAATAAGTCCTAGCTAGGTGCTAACGGGAAAACCCAGATATAATTGTCTTGAGAGCCGAATTGAATTCTAACTAGGTCTTGACTTGGCATCGATCAAGGGAAATTCTTTTGGATGGAATACCGAACCATATTTGGAGCCTACTTTTGATATGGCTGGGAACTCCTTACTTAGCAGTTGTAATTACAGCCTGGGTACTATCTAGAGTTTTCGATTCAGTTTTTCGCGGGAGCTATGGCCCTATATGACCTTCTTTGGACAGAAAATCTAGTAATTTGACCTTAACTAGGATGCCAACAAAATTAAAGAACCTACATTGGAACGTCAAATTTTTCTACATGGAGTTTATCTAGGATATCTTAAGATGATGTGTAAGTGTGATATGTACGTACCAAAAAGTGAAAATATTTATAAAACTTTTCTCCAAACCGGGTGAACCGAATTATCTGAAACTTTAACACGTGATTATGGAGGCTGTAAGGAAGAACTCGCTGCCCGTGAAATGTCATTTTTCGCAAAAAAGGTATCTTTTCTTGGTTTTCGGCTGAGATAAATGCAAAATTTTGTTCGAAAAATGAAACTTCACTAGCAGCGCGTTCTTCCTTAGAGCCTCCATAATCACGTGTTAAAGTTTAAGATAATTCGGAGCACCCAGTTTGGAGAAAAGTTGTATAAATATGTTGACTTTTTGGTACGTATATATCACACTTTCATATCACCTTAAGTTGGCCTAATAAGGGATGGTTATGCCTCTTCCATTCCAACCTACTCTACCCACATCTTCAATGTGCGTCTGTACACATTTCGAACGCTGTAAATGTTGCAAATATCAAATTTATGAAGGCTTAAGAAAGGAGAGGATCTTCGTTGTCAGATAATTCTTGTTCTCGTACCGTACATGTCACTACATACTTTACCCGCGCAACTTCGAGAACGCAGTAACGAGGAATTAAATAACTTGTGTTGAAGTGACGTTCGATGTGCAACGAAGGGTACTTATTTTAGAATCGTAGTTACAGCATACGTGGTTATATACTAGGTGGAATTGTGAGAAGAAGACCACTTTTGATGATTTTATCGTTTTGACATTCATTCAGACAGACGTCCATGTCATTGGCCACGATAGACTACATAGCGGCGTTCCATTTATTTTTTCTTTCGTTTACATATATGCTAGAAACGATTCCTCTCCATACGTACGTCACCTTCACAGCCTCGATAAGTGCACTTCACTATACTGAATATACCAATTATTTCAAAAGTCATTTAAGCCAGCATTGCAAAATCACTTATAGGGTCCATTAGGGTAATCGGATCTGCAACGTGCAGCCAATAAATCAAGGTGACTTACGTAAGAAAAGTCGAGATTATGCGTCCGCGAGGGTGGCGGCGTCGCGTGGGCGAAGAAGAGACCGATAATTGGAAGAGCGCTCGATTAAGGTGATGCAAAAGGCGGCGAGAAATTTAATCGACGTCAGGGAAAAAGAACTCTAACTGATATACCGTCTGAAACACCGTGCCACGTTACCGACATTAATATTGTTATCGACAGTTGCGTCTTACTAGAGTATTGCACTGAATGGCATGCTCCATTTATCGTTTCAGAAGAATGATAATAACAATTTTGAAGTAAAACTCAAGAAACCATCTAAATTTGTGATTTTTGATACTCCATATCGCGCCATTTCTTGCATCTAGCGGCAAGAAAACTTTGATCACAGAATACAGAGTACGCCTTGCTTACAAGATGTTTGGAACTTTCACTACACGCATTCATGAAACTGTTTTCGATATTCCCCACGTGTGTCTATCGTTCGTTTTGTAGGTATAGTGTTCTAAAATGTTATGCCCGTGTCCTAGGTCTCCATATTCGGTTCTAAGCTTTCATAGGGCATGAAACATAAAGAATACGTATCGACGCCGTCGCCTTGGTTCTAGTCTAGGATAAAGGCAAAGACCTTTTTTGAAAAATGAAATTTCGAGAGGGTGAATCTTCCTTGAAACCTCCGTATTCACGCGGTAGAACGGTACCATTCCATGTATCCAGTTCGGAGGAAAGTTTTATATACAATTTGACGCTTCAGAGGCCAGTTTCATATCTTAATTAAAAAGACGCCGTCGGGCGTCAAGACGCGCGGCGACCGCAATGGCCGCCCTGTTCCCGGTGGCTAAGCAGATTCCAGATATTCCCGGATTTACCGGCACGTACGCCGACGCCCGGCCAATCGTGGATGCGAATCACGATCTCGCGCCTCGCGGAAGCTCATTTCCCCGGAAGCGACGACGCGCTCGTATCTCGGGCCCCGCACCCCGCGACCCTTCAGCCGCTGGACACGCAAGGACGCCGTCCCGACGCTCACGGGGCGCGATCCGCTCTTTTTCTTATTCAGCTTGGCTCTCCGTTTTCCTCCTTTCCACATGCCGCAGTCCTTTGCGGCACTCCACAAGTCGCGTGAAAAATTGCTGGTCGCTTTGACGAACGTATTCTCTCCTTACTCTCTTGAGAATTGTTTGTTGGTGAAAGGTTCTTCCATAGAGCTCGTGGAAGGAGGAGAGACATTTAAGGAAAAAGATCGGACAAAGAGGCGTCTTCGGTCTCTAAAGCCCTTTCCGGAAGTTCTCACCGCACAAGTGTATAACATGTCGCAGCCGTTCGTTGCGAATGAGAGATACTTCGAAATTAATAAATCAAGTATTGAAAAGACAGACTGATTTTTGCACGTTTTTAGTATTAACCCTATCGCTTAAGTTGTGGGTAAGAAAATACTTGGAATGTGCGCAGCACACTTTAGGAAAGGGTTAGAGATGGAAAATCACTCTCTGAGTAATCTCCTCTGGACACTTCCACGTAAGCATGTACTATAGCATTGTCCTCTTCATTTTTTTAAGCCCTATGTTCTTTTTGTGGCTGGTTAATTTATTGTTATAAGAAGAAAACCCCATTAGTCTACCACAAGTGGGGAATTATTTTCAACAGAAATTTATATACTTTTCTTTGACGGTGACTTGTGTTAGACAGAAATAGGAAAGTCTAGCTGCGTTGGATGTTACTTATGGTGACATGAAAGTATCCTCTAAGGGATCTCGTGTAGAAAACTTTTGTTCGAATCGGACATACCGGAACGTTTGAAAATTTTCCACGTGAATATGAAGGCCTTAAGAAAGGTCCTGACACTCATAAAATTTCATTTTTTTCCCCAACCTGTTTATGAACATTTTGTTCATTTTTATTGAAAAATGAAATTCCATGAATGTCCGAACCTTCCTTAAGGCTTCCATACTTACGTGGTAAAATTTCAAACAATTCGGTTCGTCCAGTTCGAAGAAAAGAAAACAATTGACCCCTAAGCCACCACTTTCATATCACCTTAAATAATACGGAATTATCCGATGTCCGAAGGGAAATAACGAGCTCAGATTAAGCATCTGATAGAAATTTCTAAATCGATGTTAAACGTTATCTCTTGAAATGAGGGTCTCATTAGATAGCGGTAACCCAGTGGTAGCCCGTGCCTAGTACATACATCCACTCGAATAATAATATATTACGATAAGAGGACATAACATCTAATCACTCCCGAGTAAGCATACACCGGATCGGCGACCACACCGAAGCGAAGTCGCACCAGAAGCGACAACCTCGGCGGTGGTTGCACACGGGGGCAACCAGGCGCGATCTCGGGTGATCAAATCTGCAGGGGTGACGGAGCTAAGAATCTGTGCGGGAGGCTGCGGGAATTTGATCTTATATTTGCGACTCGGGCAACGGCCAGATATCTCGAGTGCCAGTGTAACGCGGTAGGACGGTACGTAATTAACGCCTCATGTAGATGGTATCACTGGGACGGTACGCGGAGAGAGTCCGTGACGGCCGGTGATGTACGGCCTTACTGCCGTAATGGAATATTATTATCGGTCAGTATCAACTCGTTGGGGTTGAATTAGCGGTGGTGAGGGGCCGAGAAGGTAGGCGAGAGAGAGAGAGAGAGAGAAAGGAGGGGACGGAAAGTGCGATAGAGAGAGAGAAACGTGGGGTATGCACGGACCACGCGGAGCGGCGCAACGCGACGGACAATGCAACATGAGAAACAAGACCGCACGCGGCTCCCTCCGACCGCGTGTCACGCGTTTTTTCAAGAATTAATCGGCCGACGTCCATTGTCCCGCGACTCCGCCGATATCACGCGGCTTTTTCCGCCCTTAAGACGAATTTATGCCCTCCGAGCTGCGCTGTTGGTCGCGTTGCCCGAGTCGAAAATGTTCACCTCATGTAAGTGTCATGATCGACCATGAGGATTTGGAGCATGATACGATAGCGTATGATAGGAGGGTGTTAACGAAGTCAGTTTCAATTGAATCTCGAACGTACACATGGTTGAGGGCCAAAGAAGATCGACACTCGGTTAAACTTGGAAAACCTCGAATGAAACGCTCAATCGAGGTTTCCATTGGTTCCGTTGGTTCCACTAGACACGATTGGTCTTACTAGACCCCGCTGGTCGTCCTGGACCCTACTGATCCTCCTGGACCCCACTGGTCCTACTAAGTCCCGTAGGTCCCACTGGTTCTTTGTAGTCTCACTAGGTGCCGCTGGTCCCACTTTATCCCACTCGTCTCGTTGGTCCCACCAGGTTCGGATGGTCCCGCTGGTCCCCCTGGGTCCCCCTGAGTTCTCGGGCCCCTGAACCATGCGTATCCACCGAGACGCGCCGGAACATTATTACGGAACCCGGAATGAACTCGTTGAGGTTAAATTAATGGTGGTGGGACGTCCAGCCCCCCCGAAAGACAATGCGAGGGAGTCTCCACTGCGGCCGCCACCACTGCGGCCGGGGCACCCCATTGTGCGAGCGCGAGTCGGGGAGTTTGTTCCGAGTTCTCTCAAAAAGTCGTAAAAGACGACCCTACAAGGGCGTCGCACCTACCTTCCAGCGTAACCTTCTGCCGGGACCCTCCATGCAGCAAGGCGCCATTCCCTGTCCGCCCTCTTTCACGATATCGCGGCCATCCGGGATAATTCCAGTCCGATAAGGACGCCCTTAAGCTCGCGTGTGGATCCTGCGTCTATATCAACTCGGTGGCTACACCGAGTCGAGCACGACTGCGGATCTATGAAGAAACGGATACAGCATACAGTAAGATTTTAGACAAAGGGACTGCAATATAATGAACATATCGAGAAGGGGTTGTAGCTTTGCAAAAGCACGCGATCTCGTATTCGCGAACAACCGCAGCGAAAGTGTACAGTGGCGAACATGTACGTCTTCCCATCTTACAATGACGGCACAATATCCGTGAGGAACATTTTCATTATCGCCAGTATACGCACAGCGCCGGTAAAATACTGTAAACCGCGGGTTAAAAGGCATCGTAATGGTGAAATTGTGTAATAGATTATTTTTGAGGACATTAACGTATCACGGGATAACTCTTACCGAGTATTTTAAACTGATTTTATATCCGTTTAAAATATGCTAGGCTACTGGCGAAGAAAAATGGCCGCCACCTGTTCCTCTCCCTTACATCTCGAGTTTCATCGATACAACGAAACCTGACATACCTTTCTTTATAAATCCACGAGCACAACCGACATTTCGATTCTTCCCGAATGTTTCTGATATACCATCTAAAAATCTCCTCTCTGCTTCCTTTCATCTTCATAGACCTTAAATGTAAAAGAATCTCGTGTATTGTTGGTGTTCGGAATCAGATTGATAATTAACCTAAAATTCAAACCCTGAAGAGACCGATGCTGAACTAAATGCGTTAAAAAGACAATAAATAGGTACCTAACTTCAAACGGGTCTATGCCGGGATACTTTGGCAACGTTTTCACGTTGGATAACACATGTTTCTTGATCTTGATATTGGAGATTAAATTGGAGCTCGCCACCCTATCGAGTCACCTTTTTTGGGGTCAAGGCAGCTCTCGTGGCTTTATTTGGTCCATTTGCACGCAAGGCCGCGCGTCTTGCTAAGCCGCCGTCGATGTTGTCGTCGTCGCAATGGTGGTATCTTCTCGTTCCCGAGTTTCTCTTTTTCCCAGCGGGCTTTCGTGCCGCGGAGACCGCGAACGAGAGGGAGGAAAACATGCCGGAGGCCACTTCGACGTGGAAATCGAGTCATGATTACGTACTTTATGTCGTTGGCACTTTTCTGGAAATATTGCCGGTTTCGCGGAGTGGACGCGGACATAAAATCAACATATTCACGGCCGGTCGGCGTTGTTTACCTCCGCCTCTCTGCGGTCTCGAGGGAGGCATTCGGTAGAATGTGTTTTTCATTTCGGAACCATCGGGACACTGATATTCAGCTTGAGTCAACAGAGAAAAAAGCCGTCGCCATTGAAAACTGAAAGAGTGATATCAAATGACAGAGCAATCGGGCGATCCCTCGCAAAGGCTCAATATATTCGCTAATTACCTTCGAATTATTTCCAAAGAAAGCAGGAAGCGTCATCAAATTTTTCGGTAATAACACCATCCGGTACATGGCTAATGAGAGTTCCTGAACACCCGCGGAATTTCATTCTCGATGGAAAATTTCGTTTCATCTGCATATTTTTCAAGGAAGCTGTAGACAGGACAAGGAAAAGGATTATTACGGCCGGGAAAGGGGGAGGAATCCTTTGCCAAAAACCTTCTTCGTTTTCTTTGACATTAATTAGGGAGTAGTCCGTTTAACGAGATACGGTTATTGAACCAATTTAAGTAGTCTACTTCATTTAAATATGTCCCTACTTTTCTTCTTCTGAAAAGATTTCTTTGAAAATCATCAAATGTCACGAGAGATGTATGCATGTCACATGACATTACGTTTCTGTTTATCAGATAGGTCGAGAACTCGGGAAGAGTTCCTCAATATTTCTTTTCCCTGTACATTTTCTTTTTTTCATTAAACGCCAACAATCGCGTAAATTTAAATAAGCATTGTTGAAAATGCTTTCAGACTTGTTTAAACAACAGGCTTGTTACATATTGAACAACTGAAAACCGATGTTAGCCGATCCAGTGGGCGATGTGGGAACCGGTCGTGCTCTTTCATACACAACATCTCCGTTGTTCTTCCGGGTCCTCAGGGAGCGGGATATCGCGCGTTATCCTTATCGTTGTTTTTCTTTGACAAGCAAGTTGAGGCAATCTAGCAGGTGGCCACGCGACGAAGATGCCGTCCACCTTTCCCCAGTTTTCCACAAGGGGTTCGTCCGCATCCTGGGGAAGTTGTCTTTTTCAGATCGCTGTTTGCACGTCCCTTAAGCGCCCCTCGGTGCGAACTGCGTCACATTTATACGTCGGCCATTACTCATTCGTGCTATCCCACTTGCGCCATGGCAGCTTATAACCGAGCATACAATAAACGTGCACTTTCTATATTACGTATGTCCGCCAGTGGAATTCGTTTCGCTGTTCTCTTTTCTTTCCCCTTTCCGGCATTTCCAGGACTTCCTCGCTTCCTGTCTCACCCGTGTCAATTGTTACCTACACTCCCTTTAATTCCTCTTTCCCCACGGAGGTCGAAACTATCGAGCGCTTCCTACAAAGCAGGATAGAGGGGATGAAAATAGATACAGGGTTAAACAGTGATAAAAAGTTGCCATGGATAAGGGTCCTTTTTTGAGGATCCTTGATAACGATGCCTGGCCATTGCTTCCGTGGGGACTTAATATCTCCCGTTACTGTTGGGGAATGCGATAGATGCCTGCAAGGAACGTCCAATTTCGAAATTACCTTCATTCGCAAATGGTACCCATCCAACCTGGCTTTCCACCCTTCACCCTTTTCGGGAGTGCTCGTTCCCTCCGAAATTCACAACCAACGAAAACGCGACTTGGGCTCGGATTACTTCGGAAAACCATGAAGTCGCTATCGATGATTATCGGGCGCCGCAAAACCCAGCTTTCCCCTAGAGAGCCCCACTACGTGGAAACGGGGCAAAACTTTAAACGAGACCCTTCCCTGCCGAAGCGCTTGTTCGATCGGCACTCGAGCGAAAAAAAAAAATAATCAGTCGATCTCGTGCCAGCGATCGATGACCAAGTGCCAATTAGACGGCGCGTCGAACTCGATCCAGCTCGAGTTACCGTCTTTGCAGGATATACGTGATTTCCGGCCAATTTACGCCCCTGCCGCACTTAATTGCCGATCATAATTCCGTCTTTTTCGAAAGATAGAGAGGCGAGCCGAATTACGGCCGGCCCTTACGAGGCTAATTCTCTCCCGCGGTATCGAGCGCATGAAAATTACCTTCTTTGCCCCGTTTTGCGTGTTTTATTATTTTTTTTTTTTAACAGTGTTCCATGTGAACGATTATGCCCTACATTCGCTAAACGATCCCAAAAGGATTTGCTTGGAATTAAACTACCATTAATTCTCGAGAGGCCTCATCAACGCTTATAGACTGTATGAGACGAGATAATGGATTTTAATCAATGAGAGCACTTTCACATACAAAATTGCAACCGTCCAAGTATGTACAATTTCGTGGAATGTGAAATAGAATAATTATCATATAGAGATAAATATAATACACATTCGAAGTTCCTTGGAACTGTCTTGGAACTGGGAGCTGAGTGAATTGGATCGTAGCCGCAATTGGCCGTACAAATTTTGAAATTAGGTGCTCGAGACCCAGACAATGGACAGAGGTAGTGGTTCCGTCCTATCGCTGGACGTTGTAAATGAAGTTTTCATAAGAAGGGAAGTGAAATGCAATTTCGAAACACCCTGTACTCGGCGGCGACCAGTTAGGGCCGCGCGGCATAAAGGCATCCGCGATGTCTCCAGCGGCAGTCGGATAATGGAACACGGGCAGTGCATTGTTTATTATGCGCGCGGTTATAAGTTGCCGAGGTGGAAAAGAGACAGCGAGAGGAAAGACCGGAATGCAAAGGAATGCCGTAGGAGCAGGTAACCGGGTGTCGCAATTCGACGGCGACGAAGGGGCCGACAAAGACCGCGGAACTCCGGGAAGGAGCCCCGAGGAAAGTCGGAAAACTCTCCCCGGGTGCCACGAGAAGCGACACAGAAAGTTTCCCCGACGTCCACGAGCGAGGCTTTTCCACTCCCACAAAGGAGCGGAAATTAATCCGGTCGAGTCACCGGGCGGAAAGAAAGGGCGGTCGCGTAATCGAAAGCTCGCCCGGTGGACGGCGATTCCTGTCGACCTCCAAGAGGGTGGCTTTAATTCATTTTAGACGGGGTGGCTTTTTACTCGCCCCTTAGCGGCTGACTTTGACACCGTGCCGCAAGAAGAACCGCAAGAAGCGGTCCGTCTCCGATAACGAGGATTCAAAGTATCGAACACGCCGCCCGCGAATCGCCAGGAACGGAGACGAGGAGGGAGGAAAAGGGGAGAGAGAGGAGGAAGAACGGCGGTGGAGGCGAAGGCGAAGGAACTACGTGGCTCTGGATGCAGGCGAGAGGGAAGCCCTCGCATTCCTTCACGCTTATTGGTTTCATCAGATTGCTTTGCTTCTATTATGTGTCTATACAGATACTACGTTCCGCCGGCACGTTCTTTAATACCCCGGAGGAACACCAAACAAATGAAACGGAAAGAGAGGGCTGCGGGCCGAGTCAAGCCGGGCCGCTCGATAGCGGCGCAATATGGCGCCGAGACCGATATTTATACGGATCGACGGAACGACAGGGCCCGGGGGTTCGTCCTACCCTGCGTCGAAAATGTTTCCCTCGTATAAGCCTCGGGAGCGCACGTGATAATTTCGAGGATATTGCGAGAATTCAAGGAGAAAAGTGTCGATGGAGTTGGTCTCATCTGAACCTTAAGTACACACTTTGTCTCTGGAGGGTCCAGGTCCATATGGGTTGTAGAGTATGGCTACGTTACCCATGAACGGACCAGATTAGACCAGAAGTCCAGTAGTTTGAAGATTTCCAGGTCTAACTTGTAGAAAAAATAAATGACCATTCCATTCTGAGATTTTTGAACCTCTGATCATACCGAATCGTTTCGATGGCTTTGAGGTTCCAGCGAGAAAAACGAACCCCGAGGTTCTTGATGAACGAAATCGGACTGAAATTTCCGTGGACAAAGTACATGGTCAAAAGAATAGAGGATTTGGAGGTCCAACCGAGGTCGATAATTTCGACTTGGGAATAAACTCGGAACCGCAATCGCAAACAACGCGAAAGAGCGCGGTCGCGCCGGGGGCTCGACGTTCCGCGGATTCATGGCGCGTTGCTCGCCGCGGAAAAAGAGGAGAAAGACGCGGAAAGCGAGGAAAGAAAGATAGGACCGGGAGAAAAAGCCCTAAGAGCGGGTAAGACCCGTGCACAATGGGCAGGCAGCCATGCAGCATGTGACCATGGACGGCGGCGGCGGACCGAAGACAGTCGCTCCTGTTATCGATCACGGTTCGGCCCGTCGACGAGAATAGCGTCCATTGTGCCGTGGTCAGCTGCCGGAATATTACACGAACGCATCGGCATGGGTTTACTTTGCTAGGCACGTTACCAGGGCGGGCCTGCGCGAGTCCCGCGTTGCGCCACGCTGCGGCCGTAATTGCGACTAACTGACCATGAACGGCGTGTACGCCGTGCCGGAACCAAGAGGGTGCGTGGGCAAACACCGAACACAGTGTCATTTTTTCAAGGAACTTCCCCGCATTTTAAAGTAGGCACGAGATGCCTCCTGGGAAGGAGTCCGGTCAAGAGAACGTTCCCCTGCCTGGGACCGAACGCCGGGGCGCTGCCTCTAAAGGGGTTAGAAGGTCGCTTATTGTCGGGGTTTAACGTCGTTCCTTGCCACGATCGAAGAGAAGTAGTCCGCTCTCGTGGTAGGGGTCGATTCAGGCCCGGGCGAACTCGCGAACGCAAGAAAATGTCGCCGGTGAACGCCTCGGCCAACACGCGCGAACAGGAATTAACGCCCCAACTCCCGTCCGGGGGACCTCATTAGCCAAGCGATTCCGTCAATCCACCCGAGCCTTCGCAATCCAGGGTACCCGCCGTCCTCCCTATCGTTTGCTCGATTTCTCGCCCTCCATCCGCAGGTCCCTGTCTCTTCGATCACCTCATTCGTGGATCCGTTGACGTCGATCCACGCTCGAGTCGACCCGTTAAAGCCACCGATGCAACGATGAGATGTGGTTTCACCCCGGGTTCTTCCCGGTCCGGGCTCCCTCGGAAGCCCGGCAGTCGCTCCTAATTAATTATCCATGTAGATTAGGTGAAAACGGTACCGCAGGCACCGGCTACACAAAGACTCGTCGGATCCTTGGGAGGCATAGCGGGAAGCCATCCGGGCCCAGATGGGACCGCGACTGGGCCGGCCGGCGACGTACGGGAACCCGTACGTGGGAAATCGAGCGTGTACGACTCGAGAATGGAGCGGTATCGACGTCCGAGAGAGGAGCGCGCGTCCGAGAGCTTCGGAGTAACAGTACTCCCGGAGTGCCGCCTCTGGTTCCCCGGTGACCCTGTAGCCTATCTCGTCGGCGACGGACCGGTCGGCGGGTCCGGCGGGTCCGCAAGGAGAGTCCGCCCAGTCCGATGGGCCGCATTGTCTTCGCTAATGCGTCCGGGAGTGCACCGTTCGCGTTTAATAACCGGATCCGTCCGCCGGCAAAGATTTCGTTTCTGCCCCTCAAAGGGGGAGGGCTCGGTAATATCGCGACTCGTCCTTTTTCCCTCGCGGGAAGCTTTTACCGTCGAAGACGAGCCCTGAATGCGCCGGCGGTCGTGGCGCCCAAAAAGGACCACTCGCGGCAAACGAGCGCCTCTTTCATATTTCTCGCGGCCAGGAATATCGAAACCTATATCGTTAATCAGGTAAAAATCCCCGCGCCGCCGCTCGAGGCTTGGACAGGTGCCAGTCCTTCCGGGCGACCGCAGACCCGGTCCCACCCTCGAATTCGCATTCTATTTATTCTTCCCGCTCGACAGAGAAATGCTTTTTCCCGACGCCCGTCCACGCCAGGACTCGCCTTGGAAACTGCCGACTGATTATCCGACCCCACGGGCTGCGGTGCCCCTTTGAAACTCGATCGCGCCTCTGGTGGGACGTGTTTTCGAGAGAGATCGCTCGCCTGGCTGGCACCCCGACTGGATTCGATGGGCCTGGAAATGGTCGGTTTCAGCTTACCGAATATCCCTATTTATTTATACATTTAACGACGAACGCGTTTACTTTGAAAACCCCCTAAGAATATCGGGAATCAAAATTGCGTGCCGTGTTGTAACGGAGCCTCATTTTCACAGGCACGCGAAAGTAATGCGTATCCTGGAAGTCATTTCACCAGGAATTGTTACAAATCCTCTATCTCCCCTCGCCCAACGAGCGGCATTTCTCAAACCATCTTTCTATAACAAGGGAACGGATTTCGAGTCCACGTATAATAAAGTCCAGTTTTACATGCGACGTTACTACGAACGGAGCTGAACCGAAGCTTCGCTTCCGAGAATTGTCGTTTTATTATAAAATTGGTAATATTTGCATCTGCTATTTGTTATATATTTGGCGTTATCGTCCGGTTACTCGCAACTCTGGAAACGTTTAACCCCTTTTTCGAACGAGCTCCGCGATATTAATTCGGTATGCGGCATGCGCGCTCACGTGTATACCCTTGACACCTGCAGGGAACAAGTTGAGCGCAGGGCGTTAAAGTCTGGCCGGCATTGGACATGAAACCGTAATCCCTCTTGCGACAAGCGGACACTAAACACACGGCATACCTACTCACCTGACGTAACGCGTCCTTCCATGAGCACGAACTCGGCCGCGCACTAGAGGAGTGCCTTCAACGGCATCTCGCTATTTCGCCCGATCCTCTTATTTACTTTTCATCCCTCGTCTCATTTTTCCACAATCCACTTGAGTAGACGGGTTCACCCGGCCTGCCACTCCAATAGCTATCCACCTCCTGCTCTCTTGTCCAAGCGGTCCTCCACGCTCTCCCTTCCCATCACCCAGCAATAATAATGCGCACTTTTATCCCGGATAAAGGGAAGGACCTGCTAGCTTTTCCTATAAATCGAATTCCCACTTTTGCAAACACTTGTACACCGACTTTTTTACTCATTTTCCGGAGCTTCTTACAGCTAATGTTTCATCTAAGGACATTGATTCCTGTGTACATCGTTTATCTCTGGAAATTGGTTTAGTTGATGATGTCAGTCTTGTATCGGACGAGCAGAATAGCTTTCTATGGAGTTCGCTGCAGTGGAAAAGAAGCAGCAGGAACTTCTTCGATTATTTAACATAATTTGATGTAGACGTGTACTGCTTTGGTAATTATTCTAGATTACGGGAGCGTTTCTGTGTTTTCTCCGCCTACAAGTTATACTTCTTTGTTGATATGGGTTCTTTAGAATTAAATCTTGCACCTCGCATCCGATACCACCATTGCGGCATTTCTCCATCTTATTTCAGCTTGCCGCACAATTGTTACCCGATCTTCGGCTTTTTATGTTAAATTTGCGAATTGATACGCTGGATGCTGTTCCTGTTTCACAGTTGATCCTTTTGTTATCGCATTCTCCTTGTAAATCTCGTTGGGACGATTCTCCTCCTAACACTTCGCGGATTCAATTGTCTTCTTGTTGCCGCCGCTGAAGATATTCCCGGGGACTATGGTCTCATTAGGGGCTTTGTTCTCGTTGGAACAGGGCTCGGTGCTGTTTCTACGCGAATCAAAGGCCGTCATAATTCGCAGATTTTCCCGAGAACTCTTTGCACCTTGGCATTCGGTGGCATTCGACGTAGTGTTGCGAGACCCGGCAATCTCTCGACCTCGTCATTACTGGTCTCATCTTAGCCTCCGCATTTCCTTCCTACCTGCAACATTTATTTAGCTCGAATCTTCCGCACAATGACCGCTTCAGACATTTCAGTCCACCTCTTCGGTCTCGCTCCAATTAACGTCCACAATTATGAGTAACGATTTCTCAACGACAGGTAGGGGATACCGGAGCTACAAGTTGTTACGAAGGACAAGGTGTTGTAATGAGTTATTGAAAGCCTCCGCTAGGTGTGGCACCTCCACCTCGATCCCTCACGTGAGCCATTTGACAAATACCCATCACACGTAGTTTGATAAAAACAGCAATGATAGGATTTATACTACGTCACTTATTCTATTTAGACATGGTCAAAGTAAAATTGTCATGGGGTTGTAACAATAATATTGATTAAAAGGATCAAATACGTATTTTAACCAATTTGCCGTTGCGAATTGCGTTTTCCTCAAATTTAGGTACAATTTTATTCCACATCGACTTATCAAATTACGTTATGTTTAGAAGAGGGTTTATTTAAATAAAATAAGGACACTCGGGGGCTAGGTGTTACGTTGAACTTGGGTAGGTGCAAAATATCACATTTATATTGGTTGAAAAAAAAATACCGAAGGAAAAGACGCCATACGTGCTTACTATTGTACTTGCATAAACGTCTGAACATATAGAAGTCATTTTTCTCACGTTCGATATCTGGAATAATGAGCCTACCGAATGTTGAATTCATTCTTCAACCATGTATATCTTAACGCATACAGTGAATGAAGGTAAACTCTTTTTTTTCGTAAATGTACTAATGCAAACCTACCCCTTATTCATAACGCATTACTGTCTTCCGCATGTCTCACTTCGAGACAAAGCTCTTTAATAATGTTAACGGATTGACGATTAAAAAATGGCAAAATGTACTCAAGGGTTTACTGGACCGACGATAAAAAGCTGACGTTTCCGGGTTTGGTAGGAGACTTGTAGAAAATGACTGAGCTCTAAATGTAACAACTAGCCACGGTCTCTCCTATTCTCGCGCGATACCTGCTACCTCAAATAACCCTAACGATTCGCGCTGTAGGCAAGAATCCGAAATACATACCCGAAGCTGAAAAGTATCTTCGTCTATAAATCAGCGCAGCCATGAAACATCCTAAGTGCTTAGCGGCTTCGATCCATGCCTCTGACTTTAACGCCTGCTTCCTGGAGTTTTTGCATGCCGAGCTTCACATACCTGTCTGCCCTTATTAGGTGTAAATCACTACCCATATCAGCCCAAGAACCTCCATTTTTCTGACCGCACCCCCACATTGTTTGCCATTATATTAATAAAACACGGTAGTCGGTGGCGGCCGGAAATTGATTAATTTATTCTCGATAACTGGTGCCTCAAGTTGTCACCCGGAAATTCGGGACATGCCGTATGTCGGTGACAATCTCTCAATCGCGTATTTATTTGTGCGTGTACGTGCGCTGATGGAGTGTAAACACCGAGTAGTGTGGTTAATTTCATCGATGAGCGCTTCCCGGACGCAATCCAGGGCAATCGATCCTTCTAAATTATATATTTGCCTTGGCGACTGGTGGTTTTGTGGTAGGGAGAAAAATTCAGAATTAATTAACAACTCTTTTAATCCTGTTGGAACTGTTGGTAAAAATACTTTCCCGAGTGTCACTTGGACGGGTAGTTAGGTCGGCGAGCTGCTTCCGACTTCTCTCTATGTTTTCATCCAACTTCCTCGACTCATCTCGCAAAGTTCCGCGATAGTTAAGTAGGCGAAAGATAAGGGTAGCTCGAGAAAAACTGAGTCACGCGATTCGCGAGATTCCCGGTAAGAGGATGAAAACTTAAATGCTTGATATATTGCTGGAAGGTATGGGTCTTAGAAGAAGTCGTAACTCTACGCGGGGTCGAAAATAATAACGGTCGATGCACGTATGACCAATTTTCTAACCAATTAGGAGCACCTCATTCGGTACATTTGAACACCACTCTAAGGTAGTTGAAAACACGTCGCGAGGGAATCACTCAAACTTTACGCAGGAAATGAATTATCCGTGCTAATGGGCTTGTAATGAAAGGGTGGTATAGAACAATAAGAAGTTTGAGCCCGTTAAGACACTTGCAGGTCGAGTCGAATGAACCTGACGAGGCTGGGAACGCATAAGCACGGAGTTAAATCTCATAACAACGGTCACTAAGTGGAGGAAATGTTCAAGAAAAATAAAAAACAAATTATTTAAAAAATATGAAACAGTGTACCTGTTCATTAGCGAACGGAATTCGAGATTTTCCATTTCTTTCGTATTCGTCTTGTTATCTAACGACATACGAGGACAAATTTAGGTACCTATGTACAATGTAAAAGTCTTAATAATTTCAATTGTCGAATTTTGTCAATATTAGAATTAATATCCTTCTGCAATTATCTAACTGTAACGCCTGCTTCAGTTGTTGTATTTATTTATCTATTGTAAATTGATTTATTTTATATAGCCTAGCCTTTTCATAACTTCGTCGTTTATATTTCTACTTATATTTACCTACAGCTAAATGCGTTTCGGGTGCGCTTCACAAATTGCATATAAGTTTACGAGAAACTCTGTCCGAGTAAGTGATATTCGCCATAGAGCAATGTCGACCACTTCCTAAAGGCACATTGCGTAATTGACATATCAAACTATTAAGGTGATATGAAAGGGCAGTTCTATATATATATATATTTATACATATATAATGCGTCAAAATATTTATAAAACTTTTCTTCAAACTGGGTGCACCGAGTCGTTGGAAACTTTAACACGTGATTACGGAGGCCCTAAGGAAGAACGCGATGTTCATGAAATTTGATTTTTCAAACAAACATATGTGTCCTTGGTTCTAGTCTGGGATACATGAAAAATGTTTGTTTGAAAAATGAAACTTCACGTTCTCCCTTAGGGCCTCCATAATCACGTGCTGAAGTTTCAAATTATTCGGAGCACCCTGTTTGGAGAAAAGTTTTATAAACATTTTTACGTTTTGGTATATACACATGACAGTTTCATATCAACTTAAGTTGAGGAATAAGTTTTTAACGTAAAGTAATCAAAACGGCAGGAACTTATTCCTCAACTTAATATATATTCGACGTATCGAAATCCCTCTATCGACAAACCATAACGCAATAAAATTTTTTCCGCATCCGTGCGTCTACATTTTCTGGAAGATTTCCATTCCTCGCCACCGTAGTATTCGCATTTTAGCGTCGATTACCTTTTATCTCGTTACCGAGGTGCAACCAGGTCACGTGAAATCGCCGAAAAGTTTCGGCCGGCGGTGGTCGGCGCTAATGGGCAGGGAAAGGCTGCGAGGAACAATTAGAAGTTGAAGCCTGTTAAGATACTTGCGAAATGAGTCGGTCGGACGACTGACGAGGCTGAGAAGACGTCAGCTTAAAATCAAAGGGCTTAGGGCCACCAGGAACGGTGTGGGTGCGCTCCCAGGCCGAGGCCGGGGCGCGCACCGAGTGCTCGAGAGCTCCAAGTGGAAAATTGATTATTAAGCGTACGTATATTAAGAGGAAGGCGGCACGAGGGCGCACGGTGAACCCAGGGGAGGGTTCAACGTACGTCGAGATTAATAATGGCTAGGATTGAGTTTCGGAGCAGCGTAAATGAGAAGAACGCGGCCTTCGCGCGTGCAAATGAGGGCTCCGGTCTCGAGCCACGACCACCAACACCTGCAACGACGGTCCACTCATCCTCTAACAAATTCATTTTACATTCCTACAATAATACCGCAATTTATACATCTCTCCCACACCCACACACACCTGTATAAAATGCGTTTCGGCTGCACCGTATTTCTAACTAAGGTGTATTCAGAAATTTTACATAAAAAATGGGACACATTACCTAAGTGCCTGGCTAACATTCGATATTCGGGCTTCAATTTCTTTTTTGTGTATTTAATATCGCCACAATTACTTTGGTCATTGGAGACGTATTTCAGTGTTGTTAATACATGTGTGTGTATGTGTCTCGAGCCACGACCACCAACACCTGCAACGACGGTCCACTCATCCTCTAACAAATTCATTTTACATTCCTACAATAATACCGCAATTTATACATCTCTCCCACACCCACACACACCTGTCTAAAATGCGTTTCGGCTGCACCGTATTTCTAACTAAGGTGTATTCAGAAATTTTATATAAAAAATGGGACACATTGCCTAAGTGCCTGGCTAACATTCGGTATTCGGGCTTCAATTTGTTTTTTGTGTAATTAATGTCACCACAACTACTTTGGTCATTCGAGGCGTATTTTAGTGTTGTTAATATATGTGTGTGTGGGTCTTGATAACGTTAGTTCTTACAGATCGTAAATGTTTTTCTTCTGTCCAGAGTAGATATGTAAATGTCCGATAGGGACTAAAAGTATTCCTCTCGTGTGGAAAACGCGACTAGCGAAACACGATTCGCTTCGGTTACGCGGTGAGCCGGTCTAACTGTTTTACCCAGGAAAGAGTTGCTGGTCGAGGAGCTTATGCTAACATCCGCCCAGGAAAGGGGCTCGTTACGACACACGTGTAATCGGTATTCAGATTAGTGCGGCGGTGGTGAATGTTAAACGTCGTTGAATAGCAAGTGAAATAATCTGCTGTTTCACGCAAAACGGGCAAAGTGCTCGCGAGTCTAATCGCCTCATCCATCGGAAACGAATCGCGGAACTTCCGATCCGAACGCGGTGCCGGTACATCCGTAATTCCGTGACACATTATCCGAACGTGTACCCGTGAGGTGCAATTAGATTCCGGAATCCATTCCGATTCCGGGATCGAATTTGATGGAACGCGTTATCGCGCTTTTGTTCGCCAGGAGAACCATATACGTTTAATGAGTCTTAGGTGAAGACCGTCCAACCATGTCGAGTTTGCAATGAGTTTCCGTCGGGCTTTCAACCAGTTCACCGAGTACGCGTAATCGCCTGCAGTCAAAATAAAATTGCGAGTCGGACCAACGAGATTCCTAGCTCGGGTATCGATTCGATACGAAATTTTGTGAAAACTAGGAACTTCCTGACGAACTCAATGGACACACATGACCGAGATCGCGAAGTCTCTACGGGCCGCGGATTTTCTGCAGACCTAAAATGTTTATTCGGAATATCTAAGAGCTTTCCCCGGTGTTTGGCATTATTAGCCACTCGTACGTTCGTATACTTAGGATCCATTAAATGCGAAACTGGTTCAATGGTGTGGGTTATTAGAGTACCGGTGCACCCTTCCATTCTCGACTTGATTTCGCGTTTCCCAGATTTTATCCCTCGCAGGGAGATATTTTTCGTTTTCTTGGGAAACAGGTTAAGTTCCATCGTTTAAACATACCGTTAACGAATGGCATGCGAGACCGATAAGACTCCGCTATATCGAAAGATAAATTGATTTCCTTTTACTGCATTAATGACTGTGAGAATCTCCTGTGCCAGGAGTTTTAATAAATCGGCAGCAACGGCGTGCCATTCCGATTCCCGAAACAGGAACAAGCTACTTTTGTCAAGCTAGACCTCTGACAAGGCACTTTTTGTAACAAAGACTTTTATCCATTTACGCACCTGCAGCCCGATGTATATTTTTCTTAATCGATCTCAATCCTGAGTTATTTTTCGCTCGATTAATATTCATTCCAAGGATCATTCTCCGTGTTCGATATTCGTAATCGATCTCCCCTGGATGGTACAATAAAAATATATAAAGGGACTCAACTCTATCATTTTAACAACGTGAAGTAAATAGACCGTGTCTAATTTCGGCCCATATTCAAAATGTTTCGATATTCTTAAGGGGACGCCATTCCCAAAATTTCAGCGTTTTAGATCCACCGATTTGTGCCGGGCGTTGATTATCTCAAAGTCAGGGAGTTAATTAGAACTTTACGTATGGAGACATCGAAGAGATACTTTTCACAGGGTACATAGCAGAGAGCTTCGAGATCTCACATTCGCAGGCTCTCGTCCGGGGACCGCAAGTACCGTAGGCCATGCCGCCATCCGGGTATCGTAGGTGAAAGAAGTAGGGCGAAAAAAACGATTCCTCTTCCACGGCACGCGAAAATAACGTTACGGCACGCCTCGGTGCCGATCTCGCGAAGGTGTCCGCGAGGGGTTGGGGTAGGGCAGCGGGGCGCGTAATCCACTTTGAGTCTGAAATATAGAACATAAATTCCGACCTATACCGGCCGGCTCAAAATTTAATGCATCGATAAATTAGCATGCTAACGAGGGGAACGTAGCCTGGGCTCTCGCTTTTCCTGCGATGGTAATCGAGCAAAATATTGTGGCAGCGGCCGCGGGCACTCTCGTCGAGGTTCTTGACTCTGCTCCTCTCGGTCCGGCCGTGTAGTAATACCTGGGCGATTACCAGCTCCGCTCGCCCCGACCCTTCCCGGTCGTTCCTGGACCTCTCCCTCGCGCTCTTCCGCGGTGCTCCGCGACCTCTCCAGGTCTGCGTTGCTCTTTCCGCGGCCCCCGTATATGTCTGCACTTTCGTTACCTGCGGGGGAGGATCGAACGGGAGGGAGCAGGGCGGCGCTCGGCCGACCGAGACGGCGAGAAGAGATCCCTGACGGATCGAGCGGGACCCTACGAGGAAGGACCTCGACGGCTGCCCGGCTATCCGATTCCAACCCCCGGCCTCGTGGCTAAAAGTTAGGAGGAACTTCCTAATGTATGTGGGAGAGACGCTCGGTGGCGAGCATCCGTCCTGTGACCGGGCGGTCCGGGTCGTGACCTGCCCCTGCGCTTCCCGGCGTCTCGCTTTACCTCCTTCGAGGTGACCCTCCATCTATCCGGCTGGCGGTTTCTCCTTCTCGCTTCCGCGCGATCGGATCCGCAGGCTGGCCGGCCCGTCGCGAGCCCGATTCGATTCCGGAGACGACCCCGAATCCATATTTCGAGTCCAGTGGTCTACCTCGCTCTGAGTCCTGTTTCGACCTTGCTCGAACTACTTAATACGAATTAAGGGGTAACAACTGTTAACATATGGGTATTTTCTATTATTTATTAAAAAGAAACTGTGGGGCGTATCTATTTGAAACTTGTAGAATACTTTATTGGTAATATCATACGGTAGAAAAAAACCATATTTCGAGTCCAGTAGTCTACCTCGCTCTGAGTCCTGCTTTCGACCTTGCTCGAACTACTTAATACGAATTAAGGGGTAACAACTGTTAACATATGGGTATTTTCTATTATTTATTAAAAAGAAACTGTGGACCGTATCTATTTGAAACTTGTGGAATATTTTATTGGTAATATCATACGGCAGAAAAAATCCATATTTCGAGTCCAGTAGTCTACCTCGCTCTGAGTCCTGCTTTCGACCTTGCTCGAACTACTCAATACGAATTAAGGGGTAACAACTGTTAACATATGGGTATTTTCTATTATTTATTAAAAAGAAACTGTGAAGCGTATCTATTTGAAACTTGTGGAATATGTTATTGGTAATATCATACGGTAGAAAAAATGTTTAAATTCGTTTGGTACCCTCGTCATGTATTGTCCAAAGCATGGATGTCGGTACTTCAGAAAGCAGATGACAATAACGTTGACAGCTTTCCGACCGAACGGTTTAGGTGAAATCAAGAAGTAAAAAGATTTAGAAAGTATGTGGGAATGACTAGGTCGCTACGTATGGGATTTAGAAAATTCGAAAATTAAATCAAATAAATTGAATGTACAGTTTTCTTTAAAAGCTGTTAACCATGCAGAAAATGTTATTTTGAGAAAAGCGCGTTTAAAGTTTCGATACGTACGCAACGGCTTCCCAATTGTTTTGTATACAGAAATACGGCCCAGATAGTCCACATTACGTTTTTGCAACAAAAATACCGGCAAGCAAAGTTAGGGACTACGAAGGACACCTTCATCGAATGTGTGGCCTGGTGCTTAGGACCGCTTAAAAAATGTGGGACGAACATTCTTTGAATATGTATCTTTTTCAAATGTTAATTAATTAAAGAACAGATTTCTTTTTAATTTTACGGGGTCTTTCTCCCTTAAGTTCTACCGTGGGCCTACGAGTAGAGGACCTCCACTGTATAGAAGTTACTTTTTTTTATAGTACCTCAAAACCTATTTAAGACCTACTATAAAGGTCCCAAATAGAATCAAAATTTCGATTCTAGTATTCTTAATATTATGTCGCAATTTGTCATAGCTCCAGATAGCCGGTTAGTTCCAGGCGTTGGATTTTAAATCCACAGAACATCCCTGGCGGATTTTCAAGTCAAGTTTCACTCTTCAAGCACTACTTTCGACCTTGCATGTTCTACTTAACACAAATGAAGTTCCACTTTAAGCCTACGAGTGGAAGAACTGGAAATATCGGTGCAAGTCTAAAGTAGTGCCTCCACTCTGTAGACGTTACACTTCTTTATGTTATTCCAAAACCCATTTAAGGGATACAATTAGAGGTTCTAAGTAGGATAAAAATTTCGACTCGAGCCAACCTCGCCGAAGGGGTGTCTCCACCTCCGCATCTTCTCCAGAGGTCGTTCCAACTTTCCGAAAGATCACCGGCCAACGACCCGGATCGCCGCTCTTCCGCCAGGCTTTGCCATCCAGGGAATTCGGCTTTTTCGCCATCCCAGGATGACCTTCGATGTTCCGGCTCCAAGGAGTCATCTTTTTACTGATGGACCCTTGCTCGACGCAACGTCTCAGGCACGAACATGGCCGGCTAATGGGCTCGAATGCGTGAAATCCTTTTATCTGATCTCAATCGAGTATTGGACGGTATCTTCCTCGAGTCGTTTCCCCAAGTAGAAATGATCGATCTCGATTAGACCTCTAAATCCTATATTCTTTTGACCATTTAATTTGCCGACGGGAATTTCAGTTTCATTTAGGTCACTAAAAACCTTTCAGTTGAATCCGAGCTTAAAGAATCTCAAAATAGAATGGTTATTCCATTCTATGCACATTAGATCTGCATAGTTTCAAACTACTAGTAATTGGAAAAAGATTGAGGACAATTAGTTGGAGAACAAATTGAGAATATGAATTTATTAGTGTTCAAATCTGTCAATAATTTATGTAAAATTCTATGCTTGAGATAAAGAGAGGATCTTAAGGAAGAAGGGATGGTCAACTGGGTGCTTGAAAATTGACGTTTCCGATGTTTAACCGAGTATGGATCTAATGCTCGTTTGGATGTTGACCCTGCAAAAACGGACCTAGGTGTATGTTTTAATAAGTTTAAACTAAGCAGATTGCATTTCCATCTTCCTATCTTAAATTCTCCTATAACACTCCTGTTTTTATATATAAGTCTTTATAACGTGTACATAGACAGTGTACGTTTGATGTTCAACTCGTGCATCATATCAGAGGTGTATACCCCATCCGGAGTTTCTTGCCGGATAGAATTCCTCGCAAGACCTTCTGATGACCACTGCCCTTTGATACCGATCTTCCTTTTTCTCATTTCCTCATACTAGTCGATCTTAAGAGCTCACTAGTTGGATATACAGCCCATGTATTCGATTGAATTCCATCTCCGAGAATGAGAGAATCCGAAGGAAGTCGACGGTAATCGAGGGAGTTCTCTGAAAGACTCCTTCATCCCGAGATTTTCACCATAGGTCATTTCCGCTTTTGGGAAAGATTATGCGGTGGGTTACTGACATCAACTTTCCTAACAATTTCTTCTATGAACAAATTCTGAAACGCCTCGATATTCAATGCGCTTATATCAGAGTTGAAAACTTATCATCTTGATAGACCTGTACAGTTACTCACACACCTTGCTCATTATTCTTCAATATCGAGTTTTCTTGCTTGTTTCTTGTACCATTCTCAATCCTGAAGACTGCTAGGCAAGGATCCCACCAGACGAACATACAGGGTAGGTACGTTTCAATGAACCTTGCATTCAGGGAACGGAAAACCTGATTGAGGGAAATGGATAGAAGAGGCCCCATGCTGCGTCGCATTGTCTTCAAAGATCCATTTTAACTAATTACATGAGTAGGGACTTATTACCGAAAGCAGCTGCTTCCGGGTTATTACTCCTGCCGAAATTCGCTGAACTAGTCAGAGTTCATAAGCGTCTCACGAGGCGCTAACGTCGCGGTGGAGGCGTCGCGACGCTCGTGTTAGACGTCTTCAAGGGAGGGAGATTCCCTCCGTCGCGTCTTCTTCTTCTCGACAAGTCCCTGGACTTCTTCACTTGTTCTCGAGACGACCGTCGCCCTTCAGCACCTCACTTTAAAACTTTAAATCCGTACGATGGTTCACATCAAGGGCTCGATTTCCGTGCATCTCGCTTAATAAAAGTAACCTGAACAATTCTCGCGTCGACATTTATTTCTAAAACCTGTTAGATAATCGTTGCGATCATCAAAGAGCTATTCCTATTTGCCAGATCGGTAGCGATCGATGAAACAATGATGCTTTGATAGGATTCGTTATCGCAGATACGACCTAAATTGATGGATAAAGTACTTCTCAAATTTTGGAGAAGGTTTAGTTTGTTTCATCGAATGAATAAATAACAAATTTAAAGGTTTAACGAATGGATCGTTGCGTTTTACAGAAAACAAATATATGATCAATCAGCTAACGGTCAATTATTGATCGTTAATGGATTTAATATTTACTGCAGGTACACAGGTATCGAACAAATGTTGCTCCTCAAACTTAAATTGATGCTTCATCGAGCAGAATTCTGGAAAACCGGTAATAAAGAAACTTTCAGTTACTCATTCGTTTTTATTCAGGGGCTTGGGGGACTTTGGGATTTCGAAACAACCCTCGACGCTCATCGTCGCGGCGTTCGTGGGCGATCACCGCGAGGGGTGCGACGTCCTCCTCGACGTCCTCTTCTCGTCGGCGGATCTCTCGGATCCTCCACTCGTTCTCGAGACAGCCGTTGCCCTTTGCCGACCGCTCGAGCGAAAAACAGCGAATCCGAGATCGCTTCGAGGGAAGTTGAAGCGCGTCGCAGTGCCCCGGAACGTCTCGTAGGAAGCGACGCCGCGAGACCCACGTAATTCGAGCTTTGTAAACTTGATTTCTATGGCATGCAAGCGCCCCGAGGCGCGTTGCGTTCTCAACGGAGATGGAAATTCTCCGAGGACGTCAGTCTTCCGTTTCCTCTCTCGTCTAGGTGGCGCCGTCTTTTCCCGAAGTGCGAAAAACTTCTGCCCTTGCGCAGGAAAATATTAACCGTTTCCGGTGCGGTACAACGCGGAAATGACGGCGATATGACATATCATTCAAGATACTCGAGTTGAAAAAGAGAGCTTGAGGTAGACTATTTGGATGCCCTGAACAGATATCGAATTTGATGACTATGGAGCTTCTTCCCGGGACCTCTATCTCATGATCCCAACTTGAAGGAAGGAAAAGATTAGGGACTCCGAAATTTTGCAAAGGAATTTCTCGCCCTTGGAATCGGTCTCACTGGGTAACTGTCCACCTTTAGAAGACATCGAGTCAGATCTCAAAATCAGGGAAGAAAAGGATCCTGCGAGAGAGGCACTGAAGAGGTGCACCAGGAACAAGGGAGATCCCCCTCCCAGACTCTTCCTCGACCCCGAAGACCCCAGCGATGCTTAATCCTTCCGTGGTCTCTCCACTCACCCCAGAAGGACTTAGACGAGGGGACAGGGGTGTGATACCGTAGCAAGAAGGATGGAACCCACAACAAAACCCGATATCTACCTGGTCCGTGCCCCTCGGTTCCGGATTGGTCCGAGAGCACCTGTCCTTTTCTCTTTGATCGCCATGTCTGGCTTAAATCCCTAATCTCAATCAGGAAAATGCCAGTCTTCAACTTTTGGTGGATGAGTGAACCTTTGGGTGAAAACCGGTCCGTAATTTTGAATCCCGGCGATCCAGATGGTGAATATGAAAATCACAGCGACTAAATAGAGGGAAGACATTTGTACAGAGGAGCAGTCGAGGAACCGAAGCAGGCGCACCAGGAAAAGTCCTTTTGGAAGTGACGATAGGGTCGGGGATCCAGAACGAAACGTTCCACCGCACCGCAACCGAGGTCAGTTAAAATGTCCAGAGTTGGGCGTGCACCCCTGTTTCCGCGATACGTAACCCTTCCTCCCCGCGGTACTCTTCTACCAACGTTATTTATTGTCGCGCTTGAATCGCATTACAGCTGGTAGAGGATTTAATTTTTCTTCCGGGCCATACTTTAGCGCTAAAATGTGTCCCCTATACAAATGGGAGTTATTAGGGGAGGATTTCTTTTTCCACATATATAGCGGGAAAGAGCGCGCAATTTCGGCGTTGAAGTAGCCAATTTCGAGAAAAATTTGAAACATCGCATCGACATACCGTGGCTAAAATCGCGGCTTCGAAATCAGGGTTCCATCCTCCTTAGAGCAAATACTGGTAAAAAGACCGAATCGAATTTTTTCGTTATCCCGATGCGACCGCGAACGATGGCGAGGGAAAAACCGAGTAAATTGCCGCATGCAAATTTGTGCGCCGAGGATGTTGGAACTAGTCATGTATGCAGAATGCACCGTGCAGGCCGGTTTGCATCTCTGCTGGGGGGTCGTTGGGGCGAGCCTTAAATTTCCCCCTGGTTCTCGATCGTCGTGATTTTCCTGGCGACGGGCGCACCGTCTTGTACGCATAAGTACGGAGAGAAGAGGTATTTCCGGAATGCGGGGGTGCCGGCCAAGGAGAATGACTTCTCACGGGAGGCGGGAATATGGGGCCATTAGTATTCAACCTGGACGAGAGGAGTAGGGAAAATGTCGCGGCCGGAGACCCGGCATCTCTTTGGTTACTTTTTTCTTCGAGGTGCTCGGCCGAGTCGATGACACTTCCGGCTCGGGACCTCGAAGAGCAACTCCCCGGGGAAGTTTCTCAGGAATTATAGACCCGCGGATGTCGATGTACATTACTTATGGCTGATTCAGACATCTCCATACCGTTTCGGTGCCGTATCCGTGCACATCCGTACACATCCGTACAGAGTATTCGCGTCCTACCGCAACCTTCGTTCAGTGCCGTGATCGCCGGACCTAGAGACATTCGGAAGACTGAATTTTTGTATCCAGTAATTCGCAGTGATTTCACTAATTATGGACGAAAAGGAAAGCGTTTTATGTAAACGAAGGAAGTACAGTGGATTCGTGGCATTTCTAAAAGGAGAGAAATTGAAGGCGAATTCAGAACGTTGGGAGACACGCATTTTTTTGTACGCGTTCATTCCACAGTTAAAGGGGCGAAAACCACCCTCAGAGTTGACTCTTATGAACAGATTTTGACCCTTTCTTGTAAACGGAATTGAATATGATGTATTGTTGGAATAGCTGTTGCACGTGGACTAATTGTTGTTCGGTCGAGAAATACCATTCGGTTTACGAAAAAGTGTTAAAAACAAAACTTGTTTCTTGGTCAACCGTGGGGGTGGTTTTCACTCTAAATCCGTCAATTAGTACGTATAAAAAATACGTGTCTCTTATATCTCGATGTTGTGCAACATATGTTAGGAGCAACAACATCGGTTAGGTACACATGAGATACTTTCCTTGTTAGAGTTCCTCGGGTTTTCCGGGTTCCTCCAGTAACGGAGAAGTGAAGATTATGCTCGGCTAAGAGTTTCCCGGATGACAAACGCCCCTTTAACGCCATCTCCGCCACCATCGCACCTCCTCGGGAAATTATAAATGGCCCGACTCGGAGGCGGCGCAAAGGTGTAACAAAAGTGGGAAGGTGCTTCGTAAACGTATTTCCCGAAACGCTGAGAACCGCTCGCCCGATAAAACTGCCGGGAAACGCAAACGAAACGCTTTACAAGTAATGCGGCAAATAGTAGCCTCTCCGAGTTAAACGAACCGGTGGACTGGAAAGGATAAACATCGAGGAAGCGAAAGGCGCTAAAACTTGCGACCCGCCGTGTTTGGCGAGTCGAATCGATCAAAATTGAAATCGCCAACTCTTAGAAACGTTTGCATGTTCAACTATTTCTCGACGAATGCCTTTCCGTTTGCATAAAACTGACAACAAACGTATAGCGGTGGAAGACTTTCCTCGGTACTCAATTTTCTCATCGAAGCCATGTGACTGGACGCTCGGCGTAAATTCTTCATCCTAATTTAATGATTAAATACATCAAATAAAGTGAAATTAATATTTTTAAACAACGTTTTCATTTGATCGAGGTATAATTTGTGTACAAGCGTTATTTTTCAATCGTGGCAGTTCATTTACCGGAATTATTTCTATTAACATTGTCATTAAATTCAGTTCTATTATCCACTCCGATTAATCGAAGCAGCTCGATCTCGATCACCAAATATTTTCCCTTAACGATTTTGCAACAATCCATTATAATTAAATGCCAATAGATTCAACTTTACGATTCAATGTTCTTTAATGCGACAACAATGAATTGTTCGAGTCGGGAATATACAATTAAAATTCAGTAATATGTCCAGGGGTACCATCCGAGCCGAATGAAATGTTTACAGGTACAATGCAATCAGACTTTTTACTTGAAACAGTCCCGGTAAATGTCCCGAGGAACATAATTCAATTCAATGTTTCATTGTCCTCCGGGAGTAGAGTTCAGACCTCCATGGAAGAAGGCCATATTCCCATACTCGTATCGATCGGGGTCCGTAGCTGATGATAATAGACTATCGATTTCAGACGACGAAAGACAGTGCACCGTCATGACGATCCAATTCCCAGAGCTGGAGAGAAAACCCGCGTCCCTTTTCTTCCTACGACATGGTCATCGCGAAAACGTTTAAAGTCGGTCACACCATCCAATTTCCACGTGAAAAACCTCTTACGGATACGTCGACGTTCAAAAGATTGGCAACCCCAAACATTTTCGTATAATCTGTACAATTTTTAGAGAGTTCACCCACACAATATTGTAATTTTATAACTTTTTTCCATTATTACACACGTGACAATTTTCCTATCCAAATACAGGAAATTGTATTTTGATATTACAAAACTGTTGTTATTTAGGAGTTTCTAATAAGTGTTTACAAATTCACTATTAAGCCGTCAGGTTTATAATTTTATTACACCCTCGTCCCTAGTAGCATAGAATGATTTCTAAATATTTCTTTGTAATCTTTGCTAAATATCTCAAGCGACAGATTTTTTAAGATTTCTTGTAGATTTCATTCGAAGATATTTGAAATATTTGTTGAAAATCTCAATGACATATTTAGTTTCAATAATTTATAAACATATAGAGAAATTATATTTTTTAACTTATTAACATAATAAAAATACATTTTTTACTTCACGACTATTATCGGACACTTCATTTGGTATCAAAAAACACGAGAAATTTTTCTAATATTTTCGTTCCGCTATTTCATTATGGGAGCAAAACGTGTGATTTTGATTTTAAATATTTTTAAAACGTTTATAATGTATTCGGCAGATAATATTTAAAAAATACTTGTATTAAAATGAAACGAAATGTTTTGTATATCTGGTAGAAAAATATTATGAAAACACATGGAGCTAATATTATATAAATATTATAGAGATAATATTCTAAAGTAAACGTTTGGCAAATATTTCAAATATCTGCTAAATATTTAGAAAATATACGATATTCGTCAAATATATAGAATATATAGGACAAATATTTTGTGCTATTAGGGCGTGTGGAGTGGATGAATTTTATGTCTTTTTAACCCTTTCGTTACCTTGGACGAGATATCTCGCGATCCGGTAGTAGCGCATTAACGCTTTTGACGATAATCTAGCTTTCTAGCACCAATATTTTGACATTCTAGATAAATATATTTTATAACTAATTCTATTCGTATAGCTAAAAGGAAGAAATAAGTACAGCTACTACCGGATCGCGAGATATCTCGTCAAAAGCGTTGATCGGTCAGTATTGGGTCGCGAGATATCTCGTCCAAGGTAACGAAAGGGTTAACAGAGTAGGCATTTCAAAATCGTTGAGGCCTTCGTAAGTTCTCTTAATAGATATCTGTATCGGACGTGTACTTGAATGCGTGTTAAGCTGAAAACGAAACCGCTGAACCTTCGATCGGGAGATACCTCGTCTCCACATCGAGATTCTAGGTCGCAGTCCAGAGATGCTGGGAGCACGATGCGTAGGATCGCCGGTCCAATCTGTATCGAGCAATTAGTGCAAGTGGATTAATGAGCATCGTGGTAGCGCGAATCGATCGGCTGTGCTCATTCAAAAGATTGGTCGGACCCTCGAGGTAACGAGGAGCGAGGACAAATCGAGGATCGTTAAGGCGACGTGAAAGTGGCCACCAAGGCGTCGAATTATTTATAAACTTTTATACAAACTAAATGCACCAAAACGTTTGAAACATTACCTCGTGAACATATAAACTCTCAGGAAGGTCTTGACATTTATAAAATTACATATCTGAAAAAACGTTTTCTTTACTCATCCCAGACTAAAACCAAGATGGCGTCGCCAATACATGACTTTGACACTTGACGCCGTCTGACAGCCTAGAATAGAAAAGGATCACTTTCAAGACCTAGGCGTACCAATACCATAGGAATCGAACATTACAGATCCATGTAGGAAATATCGATAAAAGTTTTATGAATATGTGCAGTCAAACTCTCCAATATCCCGCGAGCAGCGGGTGCTCTGTGAGTGTTCTTATGCCAAACTTTATTCGCTAGATGCAGAAGGTGGCACTGTGGTCAATTAGGCCTTCAAAAATCGCGAATTCAGGGGAGCTCTCGAGTTTTACTTCGATCTATTAACAATTATTAAACTGATATGACATATCGATGCTCAATGTAGTTCCACGCAGCTGTCGATATAAATTTAAATATCGGTAACATGGCGGATTAATTCAGATGGTTATCAGGTAAAAAAAAGTCCTTTTTTACCGACGACAGTGAAACTTCTCGTAGTCTTTCGCAACACCTTAACCTGCTTCTCGCATCCGTCCGAACGGCGCGACTCTTTCCGGGAGGTCGGGCTCCTCTCACGGGAAGCTGCGTCTTCTCACGGTTCTCAGAAGGTAGTCCTTTTTCGATTTCTAATCTGCCTCGCGGCGCAATGTCGCCCGTAATTAATACAAGTTGTAATCCCGGCGTATTCCGGTTTTGCCGCGCGGACACGATATTAGTTGGCGTAGTTGCGCCGCTCGTAGCGGGCGGCCGCCCCAAGAGATAGGATCGCATTAGGGTACGACGGCCCTCCATTTCCTGTTCCAGTTAATGGAAATTCAGAACGTACATTCCCTAATCTCAACTATTTTCCCGGAGAGCCCGGCCCGAGATCTCCAGCTCTCATCCGATCGGAAGCTACCTGTACGATTAGGTTCCCATGTGTTCCCTTAGGTGTTTCGGAAACGGTCGTTAATTGAAGCGAGAGATAAGTGCTTAGGGGACGGAATATCAAAGGCCCATTTTTTCGTTTAATTGATCCGGTGCAGGAAATCCTATAATTAAATTCAAGTTACCTAAACGTTTGGTTATTCATGGGTGTAAAAAAAAAAGAGATAAGGGGCCGGTCCATGGGGTTCGCGTGTATCCCTCTTGGATACGATTATCCAGTGGCATTAGCTTTTAAGATAATGTCGCAGACGATTAACAGTATTCTTCATTTTAAATTCTAATCGATGTCCCAATGTCTAGAATGTAAAGGCGAAGCTTTAAGGTGACATGGAAGTGGAATCTGAGGGTCCTTTATGAACATTTTCTCCGAACTGGATACATCGTATCGTTTGAAATTTTACTACGTGATTGCGTGAGCCTTAGGCAAGATCCTGACACCCACGAAATTTTATTTTTATAAAAGATTAAATGCATTCTTACAAGCGGGATAAAAAGCAATGCGTTTTATGGACGACAAGAGATTAAGGCTCCCGTAATTCAAGGAGACAAATTTCAAACGATTCGGTGTATCCGTTTGGAGAAAAGTTTCATAAACGAGACCCCTCAGACGTCACTTTCGTATCACACTGTAAATAATGACTCTAAACGGCACACGTTCAGATTCAGCAGAATGAAAGAAGCATTTTTTAATTTCAATCAATAGAAGTAATCACAGACTTAGACTAAGAATTCATTTTTTGGATGTGCGACCACATCCTCGTCAATTTTCAAAATTACGATGTAATGAGTAAAATGTCTATGAAAATTGTATTCCAAGTATGTTATCGAAGGACCTTTGTCAAAGTTTCAAATGAACGATTGTTTCGGCCGCTTGATATATCGCGCAGGGAAAATCCGAATCGGATGGTTGAAGTCAAAATTTGAAAAAACGTTACGGGTCCTGCGTCACATTTTTCACCCAATGTCGACTGATAGGGATACAGCTGACTTTTCAAATAGAACCTACAACAATAAATTTCACGATAAAACCGTTATATACAATGGATACCTTAGAGAATTTATATAAAAAAGATAATACAATCCAAAAGTGCACAGGGTCGAGTCGATGAAAATTATAATCATTGGAAAGTAAACTCTTTCGATTTATAATTAAAACTGGTACTAACATCGTATTCGTAAAATTTGAACTATTTATCATGCTAATTAATTGACAAAATATTGGGAATATTAGTACGGGATAATTGCTGCGAGAGCTACGTAAAGAGAATTTAATTTATAATAAAGTATAAACTAGAGTCTTATAGGGTCGTTAAGTCAATTGGTTAATGAGATGAGCAAGTTTGATCGGTAAAACAATGAAGTGATGTTCCACGGTACAAATGGGTGGCGCACCGAGACGACATACAACGTAACAATGAACGTAATAGATGGCGATCTCAGTGACTGCTGTACGTGTCGTACAGACTCGAAAACCCAACTGGCGTCGTAAATTTATGGACTGTACGATTACTAGCAGTTGCTACGAGAAGCTTAACAGGTATCACTAGCGTATGACAAATGTTACGATACGTGCTGTATAGACTATGATGTCCATATTGAACCCTACTACCTTCCGAATGATGGATGGGGTACACCAAGTAATGAAATCTCTGCAACACGCCATTAACAGTTGTTGCGTTAATTGCTAATTCGACCTTGAATAATTGCCGCAATATCAACTAATAGCTACTCTCCCTAAGAAACAGTACTTCGTGTATAATTACGGCGAGCACGCCTCCGACGATTTTTCTCCCATCTCCATTGCACACCCCACGGTTGCTGATTTTCACGAGCAACAAAATTTTCATCGCGAGGCCAAACATTCCCACCGGCATCCTCGAATACCCGATTTGCGAAATTGCGCGAAAATTATACCTCTCGTGTCAGTATCGTAAAGCCCGTATTGCTAAAAGTCCGTAACGAGCGCGCGAGAGGCATTTGCATAAACCGATTTGATCGTTAATTTTTGCGAGCCTATAAAGAATAGATAGGCGCGTATAAAACATAGTGCAAGTTAAAGCCCATAATCGATTAACCATCCCTTACCGCACGGGCCATGCCGAAAAAGTGCGCTCCTATGCGCCCAATAACTGGGCCGTATATTACAGGATGGAATTCCTTTTTTCCTCGTAAACCAGCAATTTCGAGAAACCGAACGCGATAGCTAAAATTCTCGTCACGAAAAAGAAACTCGTACTCGAGCCGACCACCGATCGGGCCGGATCGTTCGACCTCTAGGATAAAAAAGACTCGTTTTTATCGGGTTACCTCGTAAGATCGCGGCGTTTCTTCTACATTAAAGAAAGAATACATTTCAAGAGGTAAAATTTAACAGCATCACCGAATAACATATTGTCCTTCGTTACTTATTTCTCTCCAACGTCCAGGCAATTACTTCAATCCCTCGTTTGGAAAAGATTACCTGATAAAATGTTGAATATATGGGCCAAGCCAATATTAAACAATTCTCGGGAGAGCAGTTCCAGCACGATAGCCCGATAAATTTTCCGTCGAAAGCACGATGCCGATCCCCCGAAGGTTTCGCTCCTTACTGTACCTCCGGCCGGACTTTCGGTCACGAGATCGGTCCGGGGCATCTAAGAGCGGCCAGGAAGAGAAGTAGCGGAGGTGGAGGCGCGCTCGATCTTCCCCGAAGCCGGCTGCAATTTCTGCCGCGACCGGTCGAGATGCTCTCGCGTCCATCTTCGGGCCGTCGATGGAATGGCATCCGACGAAATTGCCGTCTCTCGAATGTATTTGGCCCACCAAGGGCGTCGAAAGCTCCGCGGCCACCCGCCCGACTTCCGGCCTTCCTGCGCGCCTCCCGGGTACCGTTGCGCGATCTCGATTCTTCGTCCGGTCGGCGAGGCGGCTCGCAAAAAGCCGCGCTATCTCTCCCGAGATCCTGGGGTACCTGCTCCTCTCGGCGATTCCTCTCCGCCGTGGCTTCCACCTCCTCTGCGCGCAGGAATCTGATTTATCGGGAAGCGCACGCGGTAGGACTTGCGCTGCACGTGCTGGTACGTGTACCTACCGTACCTGCCGTGAGTCCGGACCGGGCCCGATGCGCCGAGGTAGCCGCAGAGGTGAGAATATAATCCGACCAGATTTCTCCGCCGCCCCCTTGCGAAAATGACCGGCGACGAGTCAGAGTGGTCCTGGTCTTGGAAATAACGCAAGACCAAGCCCGAGACCCGGTCACAATTGCGAGATCAAGACCGGGATTACCACGATCTTGCGTTTTTCCATCACTAAGGGAGCAAAAAGGACGAGACCAAGACCAAGACTACCATGGTCTCGGTCTTGCATTTGCTGGTCACTGAAAATGAACTAGGTAGACGAAACTTGGAAATGACGTTTGTGTGTTGGTAATCATTCATTGCCAAGTTGGGTACACCGAGGGGAAGACATCACTTTCTGGAACGAATGAAGTTCCTAAGTCGAATGGATCTTCGTTGGCTCCTGTCGAGAGAGTGAGCCGGAACTAACACCCGATCGTTATACGTGATAGCAATTTTTAAGGACACTGGATCAAATCATCGCTGACAAGGAACCGACGGTATCTGGACCATAAAAATTCAGGACCCTGGAAAGTGGAATATTTTCCCCCGAGAGCCCGTCTCTCCTTTCTGCGAGCCGGAAGTCGAGCCACGTACGAGCGGCTTGAAAACGAGAGCCGATTCGCGGCGGGAACTTCGGGTGGAAAGTTAGTTTCCGGTCTCCGTGGAACGTCGGTAACAGGTAGAGGGTGGGTGCATATGTCGGCGGTGGGGTGGGTTATAGGTGCATCGGTTAGGCGAGATGCCTGCAACGCGCAAGCATGGTAGCAGGAGCTCGGTACGTGGGTAACCAGTCGGTGGGGCATTCTCGGTGGGAATCTTTTTTCCCGGATCACGCGCCTCTAATAAAGCCGACATCGTGCCGACGTTAAGATCCCGGAAGTCGCCTTCGAGAAAAGCCGCGGTTGCCTTCGTCGGATCTTTCTGAAACCCACCTAGGCGCGATCAAGGTGCGCCACGTGTCATGTGCCCAACTTGCGGTAATGTGGGCGATCTCGGAATGAACTTTTAACCCTAGAGGTAGCAGACAAGAAACAAACTTTCGGACAGTAAATGAGGGATTATTTAAGGGGGTAGATAGATTTGGCGCGGTTAACACTTTGCACTCGAGGTACCTCGATCATTCCTGGCAACTGGAATGAAAAAGATCTCGAAGGCAAAGGGTTAAATCCTAGTGCTTTTCGGCTTGAATTGTAAATAAACTAAACCAGCACCATATTTATATTTCTTATGTTACTACTATTATAAAGATTGTAAAATTGAAGATAAAAGTTCAATACAGTCATTATTTTCCATTTAAGTTGGGTCCCTGGCAAAGTAGAGCTCTTTACGTGGAGCTTTAACGATATACATCGTCTCGACTGAAACGATTATTATAAATAAATTCCGTTAAACATCAACCGTTTGTTGAATCCACACTGTGAAATTCAATAAACATTTTTGAACCACGATTTGCACGTTTGAATTTAATAGAAAAATCACAGAAGACAAGTATCCATGTATTGAAATAATTCCATTTGCATTAAAATGTTAAAATGATTCGCCCAAGTAATGGTTCAATCGTTCGAGTAGCTGAACAGTGGGGACGCTTCCCGGAGTAGTCGGGAATGCGGTTCTGATTTTTACGTTGTTGCTTTTACTAAGAATTTAATAATAAATAATGTAGAATGGGTAGATAGAGATCATCAATATCTCGCGGAGTACAATAAGTAAGTTCTGGCGATGAGTTTGTCAATCACTCTGTCCGATCCTAACGCAGCCATCCTGTTGTCACCAGATGCGATGACAGCGCCGATTAGCCGGCACCGTTAGGAAGACCAACGTGCTTACGCAAGCGAGAAACCACTTTCGTCATCGCTACTCAATCAAAAACAGTCGACGTATTAATCGGAGGTAAATCGAAATCCAATCCGATCACGTATCAGTGTACACGATTCGTTCTTCGTAAGCGGTAGAAACGTGCCGAGGTCGAAACAGAAACTTTCCACATCTCGGCTCCTTCCGCGGAAATCGTTCAATGCTAAGAACGCGGCCATCTTCCCAAAGTGCGGAGATAAAGATTTCTATTCCTTCCGAATCGATATAACTTCCCAGTAGAGAAAACGATAACCCTCCTCGAACCGGCCGAGCCGAAGAAATATTTTCTTCTTCCTGTGCCGTTACAGAACTTCGACCCAGAAAGAGGAGAGATCCCCTTTTTATGAATGCGAAATTCACTTGCTTCGGGTAAATTCGGAAGGCAAAAGTTTCGAACGGCTCTCTCGCTCCGATTTATCCCTGACTTATGAGAGAGAATTTTAACCGAGAAATGAGTCGCCGCGAAGGAACATCCTTCGCACAAATTAATAAGAAAGAAAGAGCTCTATTGCGTGAAACGTACCGCGACGACGTGCAAAAATGATCCAACGAAATCGAAAGTAACCGGTCATCCTTACCTACCTAGTCATGATGAATTATTTCTACAAAGTAAGAACCCGAACAACTGGAATGTGGACGTTAACAGGTTTAGCTCTTTTCAAAAAGGTTAATTTTGAAACAAAATTTAAACGAGGTGGATGCCTCCTTTTTCATTTGCGTGCTACATACAAAACCGGGAGTATGGAGATTTAATAAGATTCCAGTAATTGCTCTTCGCGTGTATTGAGAGTATGTAAAAATCTTTATAATCTGCATAAAATGAGAAAATTGTGTTATTTAAGAAACTTGATTCAAACATGGGCTAAAATTATTGATGATAAAAATAAAGGCAACGTCTACAATTTCTAGTAGTTAATTTTCGTGTTAGTACCGTCATCCTTTGAAAATAAATTATATCTTAAATTGCACCATTACACTATGTACGAGATATATATATATATATATATATACGAGACCGATCACGCATGTGCGTATCGATACTGGAGATAATATACATCCAAGTTAATTCAATATTAATTTTTGAGATTTCTCTGATCTTTAATGAAAGATACCACGAGGAAACAATGACCATTAATGACAACTTGGTCTTCGCTGTGTTGAATGTCACTCCCTCACTTTTTTGAGTTTTATTTTATGCGAAATTTTGATTCCCATATTATGGAAGTATTAAAACGGTTATAACATCAATGACATCTTTATATTAATTTGCTATATAAAAACGAATTTTGCCTGCCATTATTAAATTAAAAAATATCAAACTAAACATCAAATTGAAAGAAAACAATTTGAATGGTATGCATTTTCTCGTAAAAAAAGGAGAATAGCCCAAGGACCAATAGGGGATAGTTGTTACGCACAAAGTTAGAACTTTTACACAGATGTAATGAACTTTTACATAGATAACACTTGAATATGGGCTAGCAAAACTTCCTTCTAGAACAATTTTTAATATACGGACATACAAAAAACCGATTATGACGACGGGGATTCCATTCATGGTTGCAATATTCTTTACTAGCGGCAAACTGTACTTATATCGTTAAAATTCGATCCAGAAAAGACAACAATAATATCGTCGTTGAGAAAAATTTGGCTAAATTAGCAAATGAGTCTATAGCAACAATTTCTAACTGTTACTACAAATGCATTTACTAATTCAGCCAATATGTCTTCTAAACGAAGCTTCCCTATGGTTACATCTACGTTCGATACTATGGTAAACATTTTTGCAGTGGCGCAATTGTTACTACAATGAGAGAAAAGCTTGATCAGCGATGCCGTCCTTTGCTAACGTATTGTTCCTTTCTTAAAAACATCCTTTGTGAAACGTGCAAATGTCTTTTTCTCCGTGCATCGGGGTAAGAATCGCAGATGCACCATGGGCGCGTTCCGCGCGGCTCTTCCGCGCCGGCTTATCCACGGGATCGACCGCGATCGGAGCTCGGATCTCGCGTAGATCTCGCGCGGATCTCGCACGGATTCCGCGCGGGGGACCGAAAGGGGCCACCCGCAAAATAGCCATCCGCGTTGCGGCACGAAGCGTCACCGTTTCCGCGTGCTTCTTGGCCGCCGCGTTCCACGCGGCCGTGCTCTTTTATCCTTCTGCGGCGACGGCGAGCTTTTACGGGTTTCCTGGGCCTCGGGTGCGCTCGAGCCGATTGGTTCTCTCCGCGCGGAACAATCGCGAATACGCTCGGCCGTGTTCCATTAATCTACGGCCAACGGGTGTCTGGCCGCAGCTTTACGGTGCTAAAACCTTTCGGCGCGAACGACGAGCGAGTGAATACGGAAGCGACGACGACTGAAGAGTTCGTCTGCGTGAAATCCCTGGGAAATCCAGAAAAGACGTCGCATGACAGTCCAGTCAAATTGGGTGGCAATGCAGATCAATTTCGTCTTAAGTCTGTGCACTGAATGAGAAATCACTTTCTATAGAGAAAAAAAGAGGTTTAGAAAAATTCTTGGATGAATCGGACAAATGCTGGTTGGTTCAACCATAGAATATGGTTATTATATGAACAACCAAATATTTGGTTGACACTTTTTTGGGTGATAACTTGCGTTTATACAATGTAATTCAGTACATTTAATTAAAATATGCGGCTTACTAACATATTTTTTTAAATTCAACAAAACAATTTGAACGATACACTTTAGACTATCCAAGCAAAAAAGTTTGATCGCGTGAACTAAAATTCGGATCACTCAACCAAAAGGTTTTCTTAAATGAACCTAATGAATGGTAAGAGTCGAGGTTTTCTCTTTGAATTTTCTCACTTAACTGTAAACTCATTGCTAATAATTTTCCTGCGAATAATTACTTTATATCAAGTATTAAGATGCTGTGTTGAATGCAACATTAAAGTTAAAAAGTGACGAGCCTTTTTTTTCAAAACTGCATATTCATACATTTTTTCCCAAGATTTTCTTTCAAAATCGAAACTTCATGAGGACCTTCCTTAGGGCTTCCATATTCACACGATGCAGTTTTAATTTTATAAATAGCTTGACGTCTTAGAGACCACTTTCACGTCATAAGTCATTGGAATAGTTACATTTCTAATTAGTGTCTGATCGGATCATCCATTAAAATCCCGATTTTAGTTTAGACGATCATATCAGCGCCCGACCAATTTCCCAAGATTTTTTCACACGGGATTCCGCAGGACTCGGAAGACATCCTTTCCCGGCAGATCGTGGGACGAAACGTGAGCCTGATCTCGTGATCCGCTTGGATAACAGGATGATCATCCCTTTAATGGAGGAGTCGGGCTCCAGGCTTTCCAGTACCACTAGCTTTTATCAAACCCGAGCAAAACTGACGCGCGGGAAAACCGTATCTGGACGTTCTGATCCTTACGTTGATCCTGGGGGACTTGATAGTGTTAACAGTTTTCGTCCTGGTAAAAGAAATCGGTCAATGGTCGAACTAAGGCGAGGCGACAGGAAGTGAGACACGAAACGTGCAACTTGGTCGTGCACCTAGATAACAGCGTCTTTTATGGTGATATATCTGCAGCAGTTTGATTTTTGTCGATCTTATCAGACCTGGTCATACCGAGCCGATGTTCACTGGAAGAGTGTTTTTTATTGGATAATGTTCGAATTATGATCTGTTATATTTACGATAAAATGAAGAAAAGTCTGATGCAGATTTTGCGACATTCATAGATTTTTAAGGAAAGTCATGAATGTAATTAATAGTTTTTGTTTCATTAAAGGGTGAGCGGAACACGTGAAATGGTCAAATAAGGTTCAGTCGGTACTAGTTGGGGAATTACTTTCGTAAAGCTCGGTCGGGTGATTCGCTAGGATAATACGGTGCTCGTTCATTTAATGAAAGGGTCAGGTTCTAGCTCTTGAAGGGAGATTAGCCCTGCTTAAAGCGGAACCAAAATGTCTGACCAAACTCAACGATGACACTTGCTACTAGTTTTCGGGAGTACTTTGATATTCAAAGTCCTGCTAACCCTAATCAGCGAAGTCTGTACTCGGTCCGTAATACTATCTGCGGAATGCGATCACCTCATTAGCTAATAAGTAAATAATATGAATAAATTACGGGTACGTCCATGTACCCAATCACCACGTAATCGGATGATATGATGATGGATGATATCACTAATTCACTAACCCTTCTAATATCGAAGAAACGCCCATTAATCATTCCTCCAATCGTTTCTCCGGTTCTCATGACCTATCCATGTACAATGGCAGAAGCTTACCTGAAACAAAAAGAAAACACTCATTACAAAACGATCAGGACAGCAACAACACTTTATACACCTGAACGCATGTGTCACTGCACGCCCAAGCCCGTAACACCAAACATTCAATGTTATTCATTCCCGATAACGACGCATACTTTTTAGTATAACGTACGAAAACTATGACAATTACAAGCATTGTTTAAACCGAAACTGAGTGACAATTCCTTCGCGTTATTCTAGAAAATCAACGTTAACCTCTGCTTACCGAAAGGTGTCGAGACTTTTAGCGGGCGGCGTAACATTATCAACATCTTACAGAACAATAAATCTGGTTCAGCTCGGTCGAGTCTTAGTCTCGCATTTATAGTCAGGGTTCGGTTCCGATCTTGGTCTTGGCAAACAATGCAAGACCAAAATCGAGACCGCAGGTCCAAGACCAATTCCGCCCATCACAATACCCGATCAATGAATATTCATCAGGAAAGCAAAGAAACAGGGGAAACCCGAGGAGCGGGAAGGATCTCCCTTTCGTGAGGAAAGTACATATCGAGGTCGCCATCACTTTCAGTTCCGCACGTGAGCGTACTCGCGCCGGGGAGGAGCGATCTCGAGGTAGAAAGCGATCGCGCGGGGTGGAGCGGCCCCCGGAGGGTGCTGCGGACCCGGACTTGGTTCCCGGCGATCCTGGCGAACGATCCTGGGCCGGTCCCGGGTCGGAGATCGCGCGCCTCCTTATCCCGCCGAGGGTGGCCGGGGGCGCCGCGAAGAGGGAGGGCCGCTCGGCCACGCGAAAGGGTTAACGAGGGTGCCCCGCGAGGGGAAACGAAATGATTTGTACGGGGTAATCCGGCGTTGATATCGCTAAAGACATAAAATAGTGGGGTATCACCGCGGCGGCAGCCGCCATGAATCAAGGCGCCGGTGATCCCGGGGCCACGGTTTTACTTATATGGTGATGTATTCCGAGCGCACAGTCATCTAGATATATCGGGTTATCTCGTCCGACACCGCGGCTCGCTACATCGCGAAAAGCCCCGCCGCCTCCGCCCGCCCTGCCCGCGGCGGCCTCTCCGCTCATCCCCGTGATATAGTTATACATTATTCGATATTGCAACATCACGAGTTCTCCGGGACGATATTCTCATTGTATGCCGCGCCGCCGCCGCCGCCCGAGCGGCCCGCTGCGATTCAATGTGCAATGTTTGAACATTACTTGAATGCTTAATGAAGTCGTGTCTTATATCGAACAATGTCTTCGGATCGTTCGCATCTAAATCCCCTCCGCAAGCCGCCCCGCCCGTCGTCCTCGAGAGCCCCGGTCCCTTTTCCAGGCCACTCGCGTCTTACGACGTCGAGGCTCCTCCGCTCCTTCGGGCCTCGGTGCGACGTCGCTCCCAGATCCCATCGAGTTGGGCGATTCCGGAAAGATGGGCCTCCTTTTCTCAAAAACACGTGCTTTTCCGAAAAGGAGTCACCTACTAACGAAACAAGCCGACGCAACGCGCTTTCTGCCACTGGCGGAAACGCTTATACCAATTGTCGCGAAACTCGTCCGCAGGGTTGGGTCATTTCATGTTTTCCGAGGTTTCTATCATTTTATCATTTATATATTACGTGAATCAAGCAGTTTACCGTGTAAAATCATAGAAGTAAATTACGTTTCCAACGTGAAGAATGCCGCGCATGTGCGATGTATGGCATCTGCTGGGCTGTAAACGTCTTTTAGCACGTATGTAAACACGTAAACATGCAACACCTTATTTTAAAAGAATAATTTACCGCTTGTGTCCAACATTCTTTTGACTTAACCCTGTTTAGTATGAAATTTTGACCTGGATTTATTATTTACTATGTAAAAATAAAAGGACGTAATAAACATCGTGCACGCGTAGAAAACTAGGAACGTATTATACGTTGTAATATATACGTAGAAAATTACGTAACAATTACATGACGTATTATACCTACCCTGATCATGCGCAAGGACGAGTATAATCGGTAACGAAGTATGAGAGAAAATTGACGCTAATTGTGCGAATATAAAAGCACATAGATGAACGTGGATTGTAATCACTCCCTTTTTGAATCGAGCCTCTTTCAAGTTATATCGGGCTATAAGATGTTTCGCTTCAAAATGTATTTAATTTACGTAATATGGAAGTTCGCGTTTTTTGATCAAGGTGCGTTATCTTTGTCATTAGAGACAATTGTTTGCCGAGTAAACGGGGCCAACGCTTCCTGTTTCGAAATGCACGGTGCATCTTGTGGACGTAAAAGTCGAAACTTTTTATCCGTTCGTGATAAACGGTATAAATATATTTCATCCGCTGGGTGATGGCTGAGAGTAACCGACAGGAAATGTAAATCTGCAGAGATTCGCTCGAGGAAAATCTCTCGCGGTACCCTTCCGCGTGCGGATCGCGGAATGTCGGATGAGACACTTTCATTACGGAAGACAATGATTGTAACATATGGGCAATGATGCTGTCGTATGATAATAATGTTGCGGGCACCGCGATGGAAATAATTGTAATATATTGGCAATAATACTGTCACGCGATGATAATACCACAGTCATTAAGATGACAATGCTTGCAATATATTCACAAAAGTTCCGTCACCCTCCCGGGGAATGATGACGTCGGCACGCTGTCTTGCCTTAAACGATTCCAAGTGCATACCTTTCCTGCTACGTAAGGGGCATTAAAATCATAAAGCGAGAGTACGATGTCGTTACGTTACGCAATTGACACGGAACTCCGGAATAGGTACCGCTCCGCTCGAAATGTACTTGCGATTCGGCAAAACCAGAAATATCGGTTCCGTTCCGATGCGCGAACGTCAAGAAATCAAAACGTGTCCATATCCCTCCAGGTCTGCCGGAGTAAACATTGTTCTTTGATAAAGGAAATTCCTCTGGCAATTTTTTTTCTCCATAAACAAAGAAAACGTCTTTACGCAATTCACTCCTTAGACCATGGAAGTTGTATTGACACATTGGCGCGAATTCACGTCATTTTAAATTCTATTCCTGATTGCCGCTGACGTGAATCACGTCCATAACCATACACGATACAAGTTTGCGGCACCCAGTTTCAGAATTTCATTATTTTCGCCGGTACTCAGTATTTGAAACGGAAAAAATTTGCCGGTCGCAAATGTGTTAATTCCTAGACCATTGGAGCCCTTTTTCCTCGGACAGAGGAAACTTCGTCAGACGTTTTCCCTTAGACAAAGGCCAAACGGGAACCCGCAGTGGCGGCCGATAAGTCATCCCCAGGAGTTCCTTTAGCCACCACTCGGCGAACACCCACAACTGGAGGCGGCAATTTATGAAATGTCCTCCTCTAGAATCACTGGAAGAAAAAATTCCCACAGATCACAATGCGACGCGGGTATTTGTGCAGTTCCTTTTTTTCCCGGGACAGCGGTCTTTGCTCCTAGCGTAGGAGGAAACCGATCTCTGTGTGTAGAATCGTTGGAAGAACCAGGAAGGCCTCGACGACCGTGGATGAGGTCGTCCAGCGCCGCCTCCGCGAGCCCTCTGATTTCCGCGTGGAGTTCCGCAGCGGTACCGCACCGGTACCGCGCGGGCATCTGGAAATTGTTTTCCGGCGAACAATCGGGCTCGTTAGATACCCTGGGCAGATAGGGAGCGCGATTCGGTGTCGATACTCGTGTCGCTCCTTGGCGTGCACTCGCTTCCGATAGTCATCTACCGCGAGCATCGCGATCTCGCGGCGCGGTGCATTTCCAATGATTCATCTTGTGCGGTGGCCGACCGCGCGGTGTCGGCCTCCCCTTGTGGCGGTCCGCAGCATCCGCGCATCCCGTAACGACTAAATTTACTCCCGCGCCTTTATCGCGTATTGATATTGCGGCAATAATTCCCGGGTGTAGCGAGCCTCGGCGGAGACGCGTGGACGTCGCGGGCCTCGTTAACCCCCCGGCAATTAAATCCCGACCGTTCATTATCATTCAAACGCGACAAAGGATTTACGATCGCGCCGAGGAGCGTTCCGCGCGCGTGTCGCCCGTCGGTTTCCCGCTCTCTGGGTCCATTTTTTCACTCGCCCATGTGTCTTCCATCCGTCACGATGAGACCTCCACGAGAGCTCATCGGATTCCGGCCGTTATCACGGAACGATACGCGGCAGCTTTCACCCTGTTATTTACGAGATGCTCTGGGAGAAATCGGGTTAAATTAGTTGCTATATATATTCTTTTTTTTCATCGCTAACGCTCCTCGGGAGGTGCACTAACATTAATGAAAACTACATTTTACGATAATCTACATTGAACGTGGGTACTATTTTCTCGGGGATGTTACGAGACGGATGTACGTAAGGTCTTGACATCGGAAATTACTCATCCGAGACTTCTAAGGTGATATGGACGTGGTCAGTGAGACGTTAAATTATTTGTATATTTTTCTAAACCTGATGCACCGATTTTTTCACCTACGTCGATTAAATTTCTCGACGCCTTCCGTTGTCACCTTAAAATCCGCGCTTTTCTTTTCCTTCTCCATAACCGCGAGTCTCCTTTCGGGGCGTCCTTCCCCAAGAGAAGAAGCGCGACGGCGACGCCATCGTGATAGCGCCCGTCCGGGTATCCGGCGTATCGATACCGCGTCGTCTGGTCCCCCGGCGGCCGTTTCTGCGATACCTCACCGCTATATTTCTCGTAAAAGCGCGCGATAACGGGGTGATAACGCGCGAGCACGTCGAGCCGCGCCGCCCCGATCGACTACCGATGGAGATCCGCGTCGCGACGCCGTCCCGTTAGGACGGAGTCCCATCGAGCGCGTCGGGTGTCACACAGATCGCAACGCGTCAACGCATCAAGGATGAAAAAAATCATTACATCGCTGTCACGCGCGTTAGAAGTAAAACCGATGCCAATGTATGTATAGGAAAGGAAATAGTACCATAGATAAATGGATCGAGCATTATGATTGCAGCAATTACAAAGATTTATTTAACTAGCATTATAATTTACTTTGAAAATGTTCAAATCCTTAGAATCTAGTGTGAAAAGCCATCATTCGCTTCATTTCACATGTGTAATATATTTTATATTTATGGCAACATACGAGTAGTATAATGCAAATCCTTTATTCTTTCGTACTAAATCCGAGGGCTCGACACTTTGGACAGAACCGCAATGCAAAAATTACATAAAATTGCGCAGTGTTTTTGTCTCGCTCGCCCGATTTTCCTTACACTCGAGCACCGAGTCGGTATCCCCACAGGCAACGAAAACAGACGTGATTTTTCGTAAAAAGAAAAAAGGCAAGAAAGAAAAACGATTCACTTTCCGAATTGGATCCCCTTCGTATCGGATGAATTTACATCTACTACCGTCCCATAACGAGTTCCACTTTGAAAACTAATCAGAGTCTCGCTTAACTTCGTGCGTGGTTTCCTCCGGGTTGACGAACCGCGCCGTGTGTGACACCCGAGTGTCTCGCATCTGAGTCGTCGCGGATCACCCCCGGCGAGGCTATTTCATATTTTATTTATTAATTTCATCCCCGCGCCGCGCGGTCTCCCACCGACGTGGCTCGCTCCTCGAATTAGTATTCATTGTATTTCCATGTCGCGGCCCTCCGCGCGGGACAGGATAATGCGGTTGCCTTGTAGCCCCGCATTATTTCCTCTCGCGATATTGGCCCGACCTCGCCCTCGCCTCCGGTGCCTCTTTCCCCGGATCGCCGAAGTGTACCGCTACTCGCGGCACTCGATATATCCATCCGATATTCCGACTGCGTGGTGCGTTACACTTGGGAACCGGTCGCGAATCGCCGGGTACGAGGGCCGCCATTAACTCGGCCGAGCCTACACGCTAGTTTCCACAATCGCGGAGAGAGTTATGGCGCGAACTCGAGGCGCCCCGAGATCCGGACGGCCTCCTCGGGCTACCTTCACCGATGGTCGCCCGGAACGACGGATTGGCGTCACATCGAGTTCATGAGCATAGCCCTCCCCTCAATTTAGTATCCGTTCCACCTGCATTTCGTTAACGCGAATAAAAATCACGGTCTTCGTTGGTACGAAAGGAAAAATATTCAAGATAAAAGTTAGTACATATAAGTTCTAGAAGTACACATTTATTTCATATAGCTTAACGACGGATTGGCGTCACATCGAGTTCATGAGCATAGCCCTCCCTCAATTTAGTATCCGTTCCACCTGGATTTCTTTAATGCGCATATAAATCAAGGTTTTCGTCGGTACGAAAGGAAAAACATTGAAGATAAAAGCTAGGACATGTAAGTTCTGGAAGTACACATTTATTTCAAATAGCTTAACGACGGATTGGCGTCATATCGGGTCCATAAGCATAGCCCTCCTCAATTTAGTATCCGTTCCACCTGGATTTCATTAACGCGAATATAAATCACAGTTTTCGTCAGTACGAAAGGAAAAATATTTAAGATAAAAGTTAGTACATATAAGTTCTGGAAGTACACATTTATTTCATATAGCTTAACGACGGATTGGCGTCATATCGAGTTCATAAGTATAACCCCCCTCAATTTAGTATCCGTTCCATCTGGATTTCATTAACGCGAATAAAAATCACGGTTTTCGTCGGTACGAAAGGAAAAATATTCAAGATGAAAGTTAGTACATATAAGTTCTAGAAGTACACATTTATTTCATATAGCTTAACGACGGATTGGCGTCATATCGAGTTCATAAGTATAACCCCCCCTCAATTTAGTATCCGTTCCATCTAGATTTCTTTAACGCGAATATAAAACCGCAACCGAGCTTATGTATGTATGTAAAGCCGGAATTGCCACTTTAGCACAATTCAATAAAATCTGTTGCAAAATTTATTGCTAATTCATTGCTATTTTGTTGCACAAGAAACAAATTTTCAGCGATCAGCACTAGGGGGTGGCGATTCACTCCTTTAGGGGTGAGCAAAAAAATGAAATTTGGTTTTTCTGCGAGCAATTAATTAGCAATAAATTCTGGTGTATAATTCATCGATGAACATTTACTTAATAATTGTTTTTTTATTGTGGCAGTGCTAGCTTTATATAAAGCTGACATCGCCATCATTTTTCTGGAAAAGTATAAGAGCAAAAAATGTTTCTCTTGTGCAACAAAATAGCAATAAATTAGCAATAAATTAGCAATAAATTTTGCAACAAATTTTATTGAATTGTGCTAAAGTGGCAATTCCAGTTTTATATACATGCTTGATCTTGAACTGCGGGTACAATGTTTGGTGATCCGAGTACTATATTAACAGATCTCGATGATTCATCGGAGACGTCGGATGATTGGGCCTTTACAGTCCGTGAGCAGGTGCATCGGGCTTAAATGCATTCCGGGTAATTGAAGGGGCACTGCAAAGCGTTTCACCGAGGCCGTAATATCTGTCTCGCGAAGAATTGTGAGCGCAATTTCGAGAGACGAGAGTCGTCGGCTAGCACCGCCGGCCGGAAGAAAAAATATCATACTTTTACCGAGCGTTACGCGAGTTTTAATGGCATTATTAACATAATTTCCTCGGACGCGAGATCTCGCCCAATTTGACGCGAATCCCCTCCCACTAAGCAGGGAATTGTTCGAGGATAAACGTGGCAATTCTGCCCGACGGAATTGTCGCAACATTTCTCCCCTCCATCATCTATTAATTTAATATTTGAACATTTACGAGGGTGAGAAGAAAATAAGATGGAACTCCGTGTCGATACCTTGGGTACAAATAGATGCATCGGTATTCATTGCGCTACCTTTCAACCTGATGGTTAGACGTTTCATGATGAGTAAATGCACTCGAAATAGTTAACAGCATATTTGGGGGTGTGTTGGCGGACTTAGAATGTGTAATCCACTCAAACTATCCGCAAATGCAAGCAATTCGAGCATATGCTTGCTTTGTCTGGTTTCAAGTGTATCCCAACTTTATCGCAGTCTCGACATCGCACCAAATGATAATTTACAATTTTTTTGTAGAGCTATCGGTAGCAAATGAGAGTAAATCCTCTTTACGCGACACTCGGTGCTTATCTAAATTAAATTAAATTTACTACATAAAAAAGGGTTCACTTGAAACGAAGCAGTGGCTTCATTATATCCCATCAAGGCAGTGCCACGTTGCACCGTGAAATTGCCCTTATCAATTATTCCGTGCCCGGTACGCGACGTTATCGGAAACATAAACAACGAATCCGCAAACACGCTCTACTTTAAACGAAATAGACTTATCATTAATACATACGGAAATGAAAAATGATCAACGCAAAACACGTTCATCTTGTGGTTTTTTGTTCACAAAAAGTACCGTGAGCGCAGAATGCATAAGTAATGGCAACCTTGAATTCGCGCAGTGACAACCACGTGTGACTCACGAGTATGCAGTTTCCTTTAACCCTTTGAGGCACGGAATTTGAGAAAATAAGAAGGCCCATGATGCACAGAAATGTTATTTCTTTTTAAATTGAACAAAGTCGGTTTAATTTTATTAATAAAGGAATAACATAATATAAAAACATAAAAAGATAATAATAATAATTCTATTAAGTTTGTTGTTATAGGGTGGGACTCAAATAGCCCCATCGTGTATATTCACGCATTAAAAACGTGGGACACTTAATACCACCGTGCCTCAAAGAGTTAAGAAGGTCGTCTTGACGATCTGCAGAGTAAAAAAGGGTCAATCTGAAATTAAGCCATCATCAGTATCGTTACAGGGTTAATCCGACACCGAGTAAAAGAATTAACATCGGGTGATCAGGGAGCTTATTGACGTAATCGCCTCATTGGATAACCGCGACGCTCATCTGCGCCCTTAAAGCGAATCCCTGTCGAGGTGACGACGTGTCGTCGTGGCCCATAAATGCGTATCTTAATTAATTTCGATCCGCTGACGTACGATTACGAATAAGTCGTTGGAAACATCAATTCCCTCTTTCTATCTCTCTCTCTCTCTCGCTTCCTCCCGCCGACGACATTTCGTCTTCTTTTTGGCACTCTTCCGAGCGGCGACAAGTCGGAGGCAAGAAAAACTGTCGAAAGCGATATGCGAGCCGGTAGAACGAACGTACGAAGCATTCGCGTATTATTATCCATGCACTTTTAAGGCGTCATCATCCGGCAGTAAAAACCGCTACAACCAGTGACCGGCTGACGCGCCGGTTAGGAACTGACTTAACTATAATCCCATATAGGGAACTCGAACGATTAACAACGTTGAAGCGATAAGGGGGAAGGATAATTGTCTGTAAACTGTTCGAACGAATGCCGAGATCTTCCTGCAGGATGGATTCCGCGGCACGCCGACTGAACTGGATGGGTTCGGTCACAGTCCATGTACCTTTCCTAGCGCCGACGAGCCATTATCGACCGGCATCTCCTTCGAGATTCAATTACGTGTACCTAGAATTCGTGATTAAAGCCGGCGGTTGCTTTCACCTTTCGTCTCGTGTAGAAAATCTGGAAGGGCGCTAGCTAGGACCTAGACAGGGTGCCAACCTACCAATGGGCCTACATTGAAACGTCACTCTATGTAGCTTCTAGCAATGACTGAATTTCTCAGGCGTTAGTTTTTGACCAATGACTTTAACAAAGGTATACGTAGTTGGCCTAATAAAATGATGTTGTTGCATAATTAAACGTTTACGCCCTGACTAAGCGTTAAGAATGCATTGAAAAAAATTGTGTTGGATACCAAGTTAAATCCTAACTAGGTGTTAGCTTGGAGGTAATTAAGAAAAATTGTATTAGGCAAGGCCTAGAGGGCTACTTCGGCTATGGATGGAAACTCCTGACGTGGAAGTCCTTGCTAGAACCCCAATACCATTTTCTCGTAATTTTTCCATGCGGGATAACGTTCTAAAAAGTGGGAAAATTCGTGAAATCTTAGTTCAATTTATATCAAATTGCGTAAACAATGCGTGGCTGCAAGATCAATCGGGATTTCAGGTCGCAGGACGACGCTGCTAAAAAAGAATTACGATAAATCCATAAAACATGTTTTGGCAGTTTTATTTATATACGGTTCACTCAATTTTTAATATGTTCATAGACGTATTTAATATCCATACCTTTTAATTTAACAAGTTGATTTACAAAACTTTCCGATAAAATGTAACTAAATCCGGAGCTCGTTCAAGCATTGAGAACAGCGTATTGAATTAAATCACCGTATGAAATATGTAATATTAACACAATTTTGTATGTATTAAATGGAATTTACGATCGTTTTTAACGATGTGCGTCCGTTCAAGAGTTTAAGGCGTTACTTATTTGGGGCCACATTAACACGATATGAAATTCAGGTTGGACTATTGAGTACTGTCGAGTAGAAGTGGCTACTCTGCAAAATCCCATGACCAATCCCAGTTCCCACCGTCCGAGTGATCCGAATATCCGTTCGATCTGCAACCATGCGGTGCATTTTAGCGATAACAATGCTAGGTGCGGAATTTACACGAAGCGGATGAAAAAATTAATGCGAAATGGTTCGCAGGATGGTTGGCGCTGCCGGTGTTGATTTTAACTCCGGATTGCCGTCGGTGTAGGATGTAAAACCACCGCGTCGCGCCGCCGATTGATCGGTCAATATCGGTTAATAAAAATCAGCCCGGACTGCCGCGCGATCATCGCCACGTGGATTCTCGCTATTAGTTCTCATCGGTCGCGCAAACGGGCGCCGCGCCCGGGCGTGTCCCGACAAAGAGTCGGCCCGTCGGGCATGGCGTGCATATTAAATTTCCAACAGACAATCGCCGCTTTTCGTCGATGTTCCGCCGGCCGGAAGCAAATCCACGGTTCTGTCGAAACCCGGCGATACCCATAGCTCGGTGATAGCGCAAAAGCGCTGCCGTTTTCAAGCCGATTCGCTTTATGGAGTGCCTCGGCTTGTTGTCGGACAAAACGGCTCTCGTGTATCTTTAGAACAAACCCGGCGCAGTTGCACCAGTGAGAACGGATAGGGATCGAAAATACACTCTTTCCTCTCGCGTTATTTCTAAAGACCGTTTTGCAAGCGCCGATCTTCGTCCACATAGAGGGTTTCACATTACCTTACAATTTTATATGGCCATGTTATGGTGGTGTCTTGAGGGTTGGAATATCACCTTAGGGGTTGTGCCAAAAATTCCAAATTGGGTTCTTCTAGGAGGAATTAATTAGCAATGAAATCTCCTTTGAAGAAATCAGTCTTTTCTCATCGTTTTCACGTTGCCTTACTGCTAGCGGCACTTGGGGTGGTGACATACCCCTTTAGGGGTGAGTAAAAGAATCGAAGTTTGGTTTTTTGGGAGCAATTAATTTGCAATTAATTCTGGCGTATACGTCGATTATCAATATTTGCTGTATTATTGTTTTTATAATGTGGCAATGATAGCTTAACATAAAGCTGGCATCGCCACAGTTTTTCGCAAAAATATAAGAACACTACATTTATTTTGCGCAATAAAAAAGCAATAAATTCTGCAACAAATTTTATTGAATTGTGCTAAAGTGGCAATGTCAGCTTTATGGACATGGTTTCCCAATAAGACCGACGGAACTTTGAACAGCCGCCACGTTTGTTATTGAATCGTCCGGTTCATGTGATATTTCTATTCTATAATGCTTTGCGTCGTTGATGGGTACACAGCTACTGTGCGCGTTGTTAAAACTTAGTATATCAATTATTGAGTTCGAACAATTGAGGGCACTTCGTTGGATTTATGATCAACATAGTCGACCAACGGAACTAACGATTCGTCATTTAGTGGAAAAATTTGAACCCACTGGTTCAGTTTTTGATCAACACATCCCAACGCGTTAATGTAGAGCAAAAAATGAAGAAAATATTACTGCGGACCGTTGTGGACCGTTGCTGACCGCACTCGGGAACGGAGTGGTCCCGGCAATGAGCTTTTTGGGTGGTCGAGAGGGGCGAAGAGGGATGCTTTATGTCCTAGCGAAGGAATTTTGTTTTGAGTAAGACAGTCCAGATTCGACCCGCGCGCGAGGCGGAGCTCCCGATGTGTTTTGTTTTGGTCTTTGAATCCTGACAACATCCAATCCGCCATCCGTCTACACTCTAAGGGAAACTGCTGGAGAGAATCCAGATTTATCGATTGCACGACGTTCACAAGAATTAGGTATTCCTCAGACTTCTGTACGGTTAATTAAATAATAGTGTTTCATATATGACGACGTCGAATTTACTTCAAAGTAAAACAATGGGCACCGGATAATCTTTTGTAGCTTTCACTTTATTTCAATTCAAAGCTCTATCGCTCTTATTGGAAAGCCTTATATATGTGAAAGTCACGTAGGATAAATTGTAAAACAGGTAAAGCACCGCGTCAAAGGAGTGCAGTCACTATGTAATTTTTGTATTCAACCATTGTCCGAGTACTAGTCATAAATAAATGCAACCTACTTACAGCTGGATCCTCATTATTCGACACGTATCGGTTCTGACATGGTCAGGTGCCGATTCGACAGAACATTGTAACATACGTTTCAATGGCACCGTTCACCCTACACGCAGATCGGACAGGGTGAATACAGTCATTGAAACGCATGTTACAATGCTGTTTCGGATCGGCACCGTCACGTGTCTGAATCGATACGTATCGGAGTGATTCCACTTTAATATTGTAATATATTAGGTTTATACCTGTGTACATGAATGCCTTTCCATCATACAGTAGCAGTACCCTATCCATAAAGAAGGCATTTATGTCCACCAGGGTACACGCTTCTTCCTCGCGTATCATGTTATTAGCCTCCTAACAACGACTGTTAAAAACAATTAATCCCTTGACCCTTGCTTGATAGAATGGACGTATTGCCGGGCTCATTATTTAAATATAATTCCTCCATTTTGTAATACTCGGCCATCACTTATATTTCAGAATGTCATACGTACGTTATGGTATGGACTAACTACTAATCTTGAATTTACAATGGTGACTTTCTCGCTTTCAAGATAGCGGTCTAATTGATCATTTTTCAAAAATGGTAGACGTCTGATCGGGTCCCTATGGGGAGCATCATTGTAGAATTGCTCCCATGCGTTTCCTATAATGCGAGGGTTTTACACATGTCCAATTAAAAAAAAAGAAAAAAAATTAGTAACACCATTAGTTATACCGCAAGAAAACACCTGAGCACTATCATCTTCTTGACCTTATCGACTTCGAGTCCACATCCATGGGTGAAACAAAATTTGTCCAAACATCATGCGGCTCTTTCATACCCAGAAACGGACAGGCTTCCAGACAAACTCGTCCCAAAGCCCACAAGTCCTGCCAAGTTGCAACATTACCGGGACGTGAAATATGTTACGATTCGAATGTTCAGAATTTCCACGTAATTCCAGGAAAAAGGACATCGCCGGTAACACGAACCGCGCTCTCGAATGCGCGGTAGGGACGGCCATTACGACGTGACGTGAAAACCGCGCGCGCTGTTCCGGGATGAATCGAGTAGAATTTTACAGCAGCTCGTCGGGTCGCCGTCATAATACGAATTGGCCTTCGGGCCGGCGGGGAAAGCGGAGATCGCTCGTCGAAAATTGCGTGAATTTCCGGGATATTTTGCCGGGTCCTGCTCGGCTCCGCGGCGCAAGAGCGGCTCGCTTCCCACGGACGGGAAGATAACGCTTTTGACGGCGCTTGATTAGTTTGAAAACAGCCACGGCGGATGCGCGTTACGAAGTGAACCGTGCTGATGAAGCTGTCGTGCATTGTGCCCCGTGAAGGGAGTTCCAGAAACACGTGTAAACGACGGTAGAGGTGCCCACCCACGCGTCGCGCGAGTAATCCGAGAGAGAGAAGTCCCGGAGAAATTTGAAGAGAGAGAGGGAATAGGAGAAACGGACGAAGAGACGCGCATCGTAAACGGGATAGACGGAGAGAGGCCGCAAAGAGGAGATGCGCATTACCGTACGACGGTAAACGAAGGAGAGGGGCAGGGGCGAGGAGGAACCGTATCGTGGTAAACAAGAGAGAGCGAGGGCGCCGCAGAAGGAGGGAATAAGAGGTAGAGCGGTAATGCGAAATCATGGAGACGTAGACACAGGGTGTCGGGACCGTGGGTGGAATTCAGCCTTTTATGTCCCCGGCGTCCGCCGAGACTTCCTACCAGTGTACCGTTCTTTGATAGAGCGCACTCCAACAGACCTCGCGGAGATACGTCAGGAACGCGAAGGCACTGTGCGTAAAGTAGCGAAGCGTAAACGCTTACGTGGGCGAGACCGAGGCAGACGCGAGTTTGATGCGGAGCTGCAGCCGCAATACCGATGTACCATCGAGGGCTCCGAGGGCAGTCACCGTGCAGTTGCATCGGTAAAACCGAGCACGCACTCCCCGGAGTGCATCTTCGAGCCGAGCTGACCCGGTTCCTCGATGCCGTTGGATCTCTGGGACGCGTTAGCACTTTCCAGCTGAGAAACATCGAAAACTCTTGAACGGATCTTCGGATCATGGGACTCGTTCCAATCGAACTCTCTGTTCTCGGTGATCCGTCGGGGATGATCACTTTGAGGCTCCAGATGCCAACGCGTATAGTTCTGGCAACTGGATTAATTTTAAATCCACGCAATTACGCTAAGAGACTCGCATCGGAACCGACGTGGACCCTGAGGTAAATCTTCGGTCCTGCTTCGAACCTGGGCAACCTAGATAGGACCCCCGATGGTTCTATGTCACTCTTCGATTCCTTCTTTCGACCTTGTACGTCTTACTTAATGCGAATCTAATCCTACTTTAGGCCCTGAAGAAGAAGGGATGTGTGACGATATTGGGGTGTAAAGTAGGACGACAAGTATATAGATGTTACCCTTTCGGATGTTATCCCAAAGCCCATTTAAGATCCACGATCAGAGGTTCAAAGCGGGATGAAAATTTCGACACGGGCTCGAAGTCCCGATGACGAGCACCTCACGCATGCCTGCCCTGATCGGCCGCGGCGATGGTGTGGCATCCAAACTCCGTTTACCATGGGAACAACGGTGTCGCGTCCGTCGCGTTCCAGATACGGAATAACGCAGGACGCGAGTAGATCTCGCAGGATCACAGGGATTCCTGGCGTCTCGTCGTGAGGGGAATAGCGCTGGCCGGCCTTAGTAGGTACGTGCCGTCGCGAAAGCGCGGGGTGCATGGGATCGCACACGTACTCCTACGGAACGCGAAGTTGGGCCAGTGTGGGTACACGCGAGTGCAAGACTTGTTTGTTGGCGGCTAAGGGAGGTCGAGCTCGTTCATTTTTCACAAGTTTCCTGGCGCACGCTCGCGCTATTAGCGCTGCTCGGTTTGCCGCACAGCCCGTCCCGGCATGGCGGTGTCCGGCCCGGTCGGGCTTTTTGAATTAATAGAGAGGGCCCGAGTGTTTGCTCGGCCAACTCGAAAGGAACCCCGGCTTCGTTCCCCTCGAGTGTCTTGCGGTTTTCCCCCGCTTTGCCCAAACCTCGCCGAAGTCCTTCGGCCCGAGGAGTCGCGGATCGCGAAGACGCGCCGCGGCGCGACCGAGGACCTCTTCAGCGATTGAACGGACCGCGTCTAATAGCCTCGAGATTAAAATACATGGACCCTGCGCTAAGTGGTTGCTTCGTATAATGAGCTTGTCTTTGCACATAAGCGGCCGCTTGTGTTAAATGGCTTTAAGTGCTGTAAATGCCTTTCGTTCAGTTCGCGGAGGATCTGTGTGTTCCTCGGACACAGGAGAGCCGCGATGTATCAAAACTCGGACATCTCGACGTGGCAGTCGCGCATGGGAAAGTAATTCACGGTCGCAATAAAAAAAAAAGAACCTCTACCAGTTTCAGCCAATGTGAAACGTGAAGCTTGAAAGTGGAACAGGAAATGTTTCTTGCGGAAATGGTTTTTCTTCTATTACTTCTGCACATGATATTTATCGTTGCAATATTCTTGACTAAGGACAACAAACCATATATCGCACGTTTGATCGAATGGTAACATAGACGGTTTCCTGGCCGTTGCTAGAAATTTATTTGTCAATTTATCATTGCAAGGAATCCAACTCCAGAATTTTATTATAATGGCCCGTACATTGGAACATGGGAGCTCCGGACAACGCTGATCTTGAATTTACAATCGGTTTAATCTGTCTCTTAAAACTCTGATAATCCACGAATTCGTTCAAACATTAATCCTACGCAACGCCCTGTCACGTTATCGATTGCGTCCTTCTAGCTTTATGCATCAAATCGTCACTAAAGTTCAAACGCTTGGTCTTATATAGTTTTTAAACAGGAAAGGTTTAATTCAATATCCCGAAGCATTCATCGGAAAGGAATCGGATATCATTCAAATCCTTTCATCTCTCTATTTTCGATCGAAAGCATCTCCGAATCGTTGCAGAAGAACGCAAGGCAGACCGATAGCGGCAGCATCCGACATTTCGCGGTTTCTCTCGAGCTCCTTGAGCAATCTTCACAGAGGAATTACTTCCAGACCTTTAATTATTAATTACTGCGTTCCATCGTTGCGATATCGGGCCGTTCGATTCGCCGCGTTAAGTACGTGTCGGAGTTGTTACCGGACAATGGAGACGAGGAGAATGGTTGAAAAGGAAAGAGAGGTATTGAATGAAACGAAGCTCTTCCAAGAAAAGGACGAAGGCGGAGGCAAAAGAATACGAACGACCGGAAGAAACGCCTGCCGGAGTTCTGCCAGTCCATCGCAAATGAAAATAGCCGTTAGGGTCATCTTCTCCGCGTGTCACACGGAAATGTTGCTATAACGAACAAATTGAATGTGCATTCCGGGAGGAAATGCGTAAACCCATTGGCAACGCATACGGTTTTCTTAAATGGCTTCATTACAAACGTAAAAATGTCGCATTTATGTGTACCCATCATCTATCCAAACGAATCATCACTCTAGAGAAGCCGCGCTTTAACTTCAAGGTGTAGGATATTCCACCCTGGACGGTTGATCCCTAGCTTCGTTATCAATTTTTACCCCTCCCAATCATTCGGACCGTTTTGGATGATTTTCCCCGAGAAGTCATCGACGACGAGTTGCCTTCTTCTCGACACCGAGCGCATCCTCCGTGTTCGAGCCGTCACCTTAGAGAAGCCCAACACCGAGCGCATCCTCCATGCCCGAATCGTCATCTTAGAGAAGCCACGCTTTTACTTCCAAGTGCAGGATATTCCACCCCGGACGGTTGATCCCTAGCTTCGTTATTAATTTTTACCCCTCCCAATAATTCGAACCGTTTCGGATGATTTTCCCCGAGAAGTCATCGACGACGAGTTTTGCCTCCTTCCCGACACCGAGCGCATCCTCCGTGCCCGAGGGTCGGGAAAGCAAGGGTCCCGAGTGGCACGAGTCCCGTCGAAAAGCGAGCGGGGCCGCGTCCATCGGCACGGAGGGAAGGGGTTTTCGACTCGGGCAATTACGAGGGTGGTCGTCCGCCCGGCCGTTATTAGGTTCGAAATACCGGCCGGTGCGTTTCAACAGGCGCCGTGTAACTAGCAGACAGGGGCGCCGGCGAGGGAGGACGAGAAAAAGCAACATTGACGCGACAGCGTGTTTCGGTTTGTCCCGCGTTGGAGAACAGAGCCACAATGATCGCGGAATGGCCCTCGTCCCGCGACGCCCCGTGGGGCGGCCCCTCGCCGACGGGCCCGAAATTTGCAGCCCGGCCGGTACCTACTTTCCGAAATACATAATAGCGGCCGCGTGGGCGTGGGTCGCGTATATTTAATCCATTAATTTCCGTCGACGGGGCTTCCGCCCTGTCAGAGCCAGCAGTTTAGCCGCGCACTGCGAAAAAGTTGGCCGCCCGGTTAAATCCGCTCGAGGACGGCGCGGCGCGTATCCGCGAGATTAACAACCGTTATTCCGGCGATACCGCTCGCGCCGGCGAGCTCATCGGCACCGGCGGAAAGCGAGCGAGTCCGGCTCCGGCCCCGGCCCCGGCCCCGGGCTCGCACGCGAACCGCGCGAACCGCGCGACCAGCTCCGAGCCGATCGCGCCGAGCCGCGCACGTAAGCCGGCACCCCGGTTTACGGCCGCTCCGGGAATCGCGATCCGTACCTCGAATCGAGAGGAACGCGGAATTCATAACGATCGAATCTCCACCGAGTCCTGGACTCGCACCTGGACCTGGATCACGGAGGCTGGGACTAGGGACGGCGGATTGGACTCGGGTCACGGAGCGTCCGCGATTAAGGACCCTTTCGCGTAGCGCGTTTTCAAGTGCGAGGTAGATCATACAGGGCACTGATAAAAATCCATGGAAATTTGCATACACAATTAAGGTACCTCGTAAATGAAGGTTTACATAGAGAAACGGAAAATGGAAACATTATACATTAGAAAGTGTATAAATACCTGTAACATTGGGGCGGTTTTACTTAAATTGGATGTAATGTTACGTTATCATTTTCGTAATATAAATTTACATTGGGTCACGGAGAGTCCGCGATTAAGGGCCCCTTCGCGTAGCGCGTTTTCAAGTGCGAGGTAGATCATACAGGGCATTGATAAAAATCCATGGAAATTTGCATATACAATTAAGGTACCTCGTAAATAAAGGTTTACATAGAGAAACGGAAAATGGAAAAATTATACATTAGAAAGTGTATATATACCTGTAACATTGGGGCGGTTTTACTTAAATTGGATGTAATGTTACGTTATCATTTTCTTTGATCTTAACCTAGATGCCGAATGCGATATTACTGAGACAATATCATTTTACTGTAATTTATTGTGGCATCGATCTTACCATTGATTGTGTATGTAAATTTACATCGGGTCACGGAGCGTCCGCGATTAAGGGCCCCTTCGCGTAGCGCGTTTCCAAGTGCGAGGTAGATCATACAGGGCATTGATAAAAATCCATGAAAATTTGCATACACAATTTAGGTACCTCGTAAATAAAGGTTTACATAGAGAAACGGAAAATGGAAAAATTATACATTAGCGAAAAACGATCTAGAACATTAGAAATCGAGAATCGCGCATTTGAACGGGATAAAAGCAGAAAAGAGTCTTGCGAGCATCCGTGTTAAGATAAAGGTAACGCGGGGAGTGTACAGGGTCTTGAAGACAAACTTTAATTGGCACTGCATGCAACAAATGGCCCTGCAGTGATTAAATTATGAACAGTCATAAATCCTGGGGATTCATCGAATCGCTCTATGATCTCTTTATTAATTATTATACCGAAACGACTTCAGGGATGTCGCTCCGTACGATTCTCAATGTAGTACGACACAGCTGCCAATATAAATGTAAACGTCGGTGGTTCGAATGATATGTCAGTTAAAAGAATTTGTTTATGTCGGTAACGAGTAAGTTTCTTGGCGCCTTTCACGCCATCTTAACCTCTTACGCACAACGCGCCACTATAGTGGCTTTCGCGGATGTCATCTTTCAGAACGACACGCCACTATAGTGGCCTTCGCGGATGTTACCTCTCTGAACGACGCGCCACTATAATGGCTCACTCGCTCACCGTTTGAATTAAATAATCGTCTTCATAAGCATTGTTTCACCCTTCTTTTGTCTTCACATCGATTTTTTTCCTTTATTCCGATATTGTCTTAACGGCATTGTCCGTCACACATTGCAGTGCTGTATCGGTTATACATAGTTCGCGTCAGCTCTGCCGTCCAGGGAAATAGCCTCGCGCAGAATTCAGCCGTACCTAAAAGGTTAATGGGCCCCCGAAATGTATCGCTGGCGTAAGAGCAAAGTTCCTCGACTTAGTTTACGGATCTCGAGATCGCTCCGAAAAGCCTCCTCGTCGGTTCGATCAATTCCCCGCAGAAATGTTGCCCTCGGCTGAAAAGAGGACGATGAATATACAGGGTTCGGTTCTCCCAATTTTAACGACGCGCTCGACAGAGGATGGGGATAACGATTGGGAGCTGATGTAGGTGAACCGGGAGCAGCAATATTTTCTCTAAGTTAAGGGCGGGCGATGTCTATTGTTGCCGAAGGTTGTCAAGGGAAGACGATAGTTACGACTACGATGCGTCTTTTTGACATGTCTCTCTGGACTTTCGAACACTGCCAATAATTGATCGTCGACCAAGACGCGTCAAATGATTCATCTACTTCGACATAGACGAACCGAAGCTAGACGGTGAAATTGTGAAACGGGAAATATGAACATTGCTCCAAAAAGTACAAGTATTGCTGTCTTGTGTACGAGGATGTTTCGAAAAGGAACAGCCAATTAAATTTTGCGAAATGTGGAATTCAATTAGAGATACTAATGATACGTCACTATTCTATGTAATCACCCGTCCTTTTTCTACACATTTCATACACCGCTGCACCAACCTCTTTATTTCGTGATAAAAAAAAATGTTTTCGGTTGCACCTTTAGCTAGGAATTTACCGCTTGTTTGATATGGCCACCGCTCTCGAATCCTCTTCTTCTCAAAACGTCCTTGGGAGGTCCAAACATAAGATAATCAAGGAGAGGAAAGTCAGGGCTGTAGGGAGGATGCTAAAAGATCTTAAATTTCAATCCCCGGACTATGTGCAGAGTCGCGATGCCAAGTGGTGCAAATAAGCAAGAGGGACGAGGTCAAAGAAGCGACGCATTTCTGGTTGAAGGCATGACGAAAAACATTTTTTTCTAATGGAATAAAGATGTCGGTGTAACGGCATAAGGGTGCATTGCAAAAGGATGGTGATTACGCATAAAACCAAGATTAATATATTTAATCTGCCGTTACATGTCGATACATCCTCGTATATCGCGGCGTGAAAGTTAACTCGAAGAATCGCCTTCACCTTTGAGAGAAAAATCCATGCAAACAAGTGCTTCCATCAATTTAGTCGTTTGTACATTTTCTCGCTCCGGGCAGCGGTAGTCCTCTTCGGGAAAATATCGCGAAAAGCATACTCCATCGATAAGTAAAGGAAAAAGCACAGTTGTCGGTCTTCGGTGGAAGTTCGAGGGGGCCGCGAGATCGGTCGAAGACCCAGAGGCCATCCAGTCCAGCCGCGTTCCAGTTAGACGTTGGAACAACGGAGGAATAACGATCCCCGATACGAGCGGAGGATTTACGAGCTCTCCGCAGTTCCCTGACCTTGCCCAGAAGTATCGCGCCGGCATTTCGGAGCATTTCCTGAAGAATCGCGGACCGAAGGAACGGGTCGCCCCGTGGGCAAATCGGGGAAGGAGTCTCCCTCGGGCGATCGAGGCCGATTCCCGCGGGACGTCGATCCCTCGAGATCCCTCGCGATCCCCTTTTCCCTCCGCGCGGAGTAACGAGTCCTCCACGTAAATACATCTCGTTTGATCGCCGATGCAATTTATACGATTCTTCGCGTCTCTTATTTGCGGACCGCTTACAGATTGCATCAATTTCATCCCACTTCGAGGGGCCGGGGAGGACGGAAGGAAAAAAGGGGGGAGAAGGAGAAGGAAAAGGGGGAGTCGGGAGATTTACGGGGAAACCGGTGGGATATCGCCGCGACTTTCATGTTTTAAGATCCCTTGTCCCTTTGCCGAAGGGGCGGCCACCCTCGGGAGAGTGGAGGGACGCAGAGGATGGAAGAGCGCCCTGCCGGACACGGGATTTAGCGGGGGAACAAGGGCGGTTTTTCATGCGGATACCACCGGCGGACCTCGTAGGCCAAAGCACGATTTCATTCTCCGCGCATCAGTCAACGTCGCGGCGAAGTCGCAGAAATTTAACTCACGAGAAATGGCCGGACTCGCCGCTCGGCTCGGCTCGGCTCGGCTCGGCTGGAGCCGAGGTGCGCTCTCGATTTGTATTCTTGGCGCGTGACGTGACAGCATGTGGAAGCGATCACTCCTCCGGGGTCTCCTTCGTTTCTTCGCTCGACACCATAATTTTCGTAGCGGGTTATAGGAACGCGGCCGCGTTTTCGCCGATCCGCCGACAAGCCATTCCGAGCCGAGCCGCGTAAAAGGAAAACCGACTCGCGGAATTATGGCCGATTCGATTAACCCATCTGCTTACAAAGGCGGCTACCGACCTGCTACCGATCCTGCTATCGCCTCGATGGAAACTTGTACTTGGCGCTGATGTTTCCAGCGAATGACGAATTGGGTTGGCCGATGCGACTCGGAGAATTGTTGGGGATGAAAGTTTTCCTATTTTCGTATTTTCGTACCGACTGGATATGTTAATTTGTGGTGGGGTATGGGCATTCAATTTTGGAAGAAATTCTACTCCACGTTGACCCGTTCAACCATTGAGTTGGGTTACTTGATGCGACTCGAGGGATTGTAGGGGTTGAATCTCCTTAACGTACGTTCCATTACAATCGGTTCCACGGATGAGCTACTACGTGCATATCATTTTTGAGAAGATCGAGGACCGTTATTCCGCGTTTTACATGAAAAGTCGAAACGGGGCACTCCTTTTAAAGGTTAAGCACGGGGCAGTTTCTCTCGCAGCTTACAAAGTACGATTTCCTGTACGAGCATCGGCGAGCTAATCGGATGAAATGTTGCCCTCGTTAATTAACGAGATACTTATTTAACGCACTATCCGCTGACCGCAATGAGAAACGGATCAACTTAAAGTAATGCGGTACAACACGGGGGATAAACGCCCGCGATCAGCGTTATCGCGATCACACCCTGGCTATCATCGCGGTCGCACCGGATGACCAAACGACGTCGTGGAATTTAATAGACGTACTGCGAGAGATATACGGTAAATAATTAAACATTTTCCTGCGAGAAATGTAAATTTCGTGTCCTGAGATAGAGGTTTTATTCGTGTACGATAAGGGTCAGTACGGATATCTGCCGTCTATTCTCCTAAGTAGGAATCATACTGTCTGCCATCAGGGTGTTTTCCATGTACATGTAACAAGTCTCATTAAGGAATGCAAAGAGACAGTTAGGTTAATTCACGGAACGATATTCAATGAAAAAATAACTATCTTAGAATTATTTATCGCCGTGCGTTCTTCGAAACGGATGCTTAATGCTCTTTTATCATTTCATGTTGCGCATCCTTATTTGTGCTCCTCCTGTGGAAGATTATTTCTTTAAGTGTGCGTACGTGCATTTTATAATCATTACCGTCGCGATATTTCTCCCCTGAAGAATGCTCGGTAACCTCGTCGAAAGAGCGGTCTCAACGAATTCATGGATGAATAGAAATTCGGCACATTTTATCGAAAGTGTCCCGCTTTCGCCCTCCCTTAGTCGGGGATGAAGGAAAACGGAAATCCTACTTGGCCCAGATTTCGCCGACGGCGAGAGTGCGGAATTCGCGATCTAGAGCGACCGAGCAAAGCCGTTCAATGGTTTCCAAAATCGAGGATCGATGCGAGAACGCGCCTCGAGAGGCGATCGCGAATAAATCCTAAAACTCTCATTATTGCATTAAATTGCCCCGGTTGCGACATGGCTTGGCAGGTTCAAGAGAAGTCCAATGAAATACAGTCCTCGTATCGAGCGTCCGGCCAGCGTTAATTGAATGCGCCAATACGTCCTCTAATCTCGCGTAATCGCATTTAAGTGCAACTGAAAGATACAAGATCAGGAATATATTGCAAGTGACGCATTCGGCATATCTATGAAAACCCATTAGATATTTGCAACGTGTTAAGTTCGTGGCGATTTAGAATATAAAATTTCAAAGACGCGTTGTTACCTCTGGCCTGACTAAAATATACAGGACGATCTCTGTAAGATTACGTTTTGTCAATTCAAATAACATTTTGTTTTCTTTCATTTTTGAACGAATCTTAATGAAAAATTCATTGTATGTTAACGTCATAAATATTTTCTCTGGAAAGATGTTATCATTCTGGCATCATTTTGACCATAATCATGATAAACTTTGAGAGATACATCAGGCATGATTTTTGGAGGAACGGAATGTGCCGAAATTATCGCGCTAGAGTCATTTTGAAGAAAATTATAAAGCCATTGTTATCCGATGTCCAAGTGACGCATTCCACATATTTATCAAAGCCCATTGGATATTTGCAACGTTATGTTTGTGGCGATTTGGAATACAAAAATTCAAAGACGCGTTGTTACCTCTGGCCCGATTAAAATATACAGGGCGATCTTTGTAAGATTACGTTTTATCAACTCAACATTTTTTTTTCTTTCATTTTTGAACAAATTTTAATGAAAAATTCATTGTATGTTAACGTCATAAATATTTTCCCTTGAAAGATGATATCATTCTGGCATCATTTTGACCATAATCATGATAAACTTTGAGAGATACATCAGGCACGATTTTTGGAGGAACGGAATATGCCGAAATTATCGCGCTAGGGCCGTTTTGAAAAAAAATTATAAAGCCATTGTTATCCGGTTCGAAAACGCGTCTTTATTTTCAACTTGCCCAATACATTTTGAATTTCTTGTGGATTTCATGAAATGGTCCTCGGTCTTCAACCTAGTATCTAAAGTCATGTCAGAATGATCTGATTCTTTTCGGGAAACCGAATACCTTATAACGTGAATATGCCGATTAAAATTCCTCTACATTCAGGAGGTAAGCTTTTAAACGATTCGGTACATCCCCTTCGACGAAAAGTTCCATAAACAAGCCCTCTCGGATGGCTCTACCGCATCCCCTTAAATTCACGGAAACGCAACAGCGCCCGAGCAGTATGCAACGTGACAAATAACGCGATGCCAAAGAAACTACACCGAACAACGAAGCTCAACAATAGACACCATTTCGGCACTTGCCTACATTTCCCGCGGCTCCAATTATTCAGGGAGAGAAAGTTAGGGAACGACGCGCAGCGTTGAAATCTGAAGTCCGAACACATTAAGGTCGGCTGGTAATATGGCGGTGTTCCGGAAACTCGTTAACAGGTACCGGAAGCGACGCTGCAGAAAATGTCGCGACACCGTCGCTCGCGGGCGCTGGCGATACGCTCGCAATTTGGAAATTTCTGTGGATAACTGGGATGCTTTAATTCCCGATACCATCGCTGTACGGTTTCCGGAGGTGGTGCGAGGCGACGCGAACCGCCGTCGATGGCGAGGAGGGTGCGCGACGACGTCGTCTCGTCGACGGGCCGACTCGCCTCTCCATCGGGGTTTCGTCGAGCAGTTACCCTGCCATGCCCGAGTCGCATTTACGCTCCCGTAATAATGATTGTAACGACCCCAACCGCTAACGAGGTTAATCCCGCAGCCTTTGAGTTTATCGGCATCAGCCGACACGGTTGTTTTCCGGGCTTGGATAAGCGAGTTTGGTCGGGCCGGGTCTACGAGGTTGCTTCCCGACGGTGTTAATACCGTCACGCGGTAAATCACGTCCCTAATAAAAACCGAGGAAGCCGACCCTCGGCGCGCCATAAATCCGCAGGTTACGTTCTCACTCGAAAGAAAGGACCGGCCCTGCTGCGGCCAAGCACGCGCGGCCAACGGGAGACGCTCTGCGGGGACTACTTCGAATTCTTCGCCAATTAAAAAATCGCCTTCGGCTTTGACTAGACAAAGGGAATCCTCGTGAAATTTCGAAAGGGAATTGTAATTAGATAGTTTTTAATTAAACCCGCTCCAAGTGAAACTAGTGATGGGCAAAATTGGTTACGGTCTTGCAAATAGGCCACGACTAACGTTATCGTCCTCTGATATATTAATCCTGAAGATCTAAGGAATATCCTGAGTATTTTAAAGTTTGAACTCTAATCAAATTCACGGTTGCATTATCTGGACAAGAATCAAAATGCTCCTATATTTCGATTATTATGTCATTTTTGAAGACTGATGTGAGACGCATAAGTGTCGGAACCGCCACGTAACAATTTGGGACATTCGGTTATTGGAAAGAAAGTGTCTTCGGAACTTTTGTGCCAAGACGAAGTTAACGCATATTATGTTGGCACTAAATGCAACAAATGGCTCTGTAATCAATTTGAGAATCGGAAGTCATTAAGCCAGGGAATTTCTTGAGCTTTACTTCCATCGCTTTGTAGTCATTTTCCTGAAATGGTATATGATGCATGCGATTTCGTACAATTTTCAATGTAGTACGACACAACTGTCAATATAAATGTAAACGTCGATAACGTGAGGTAATTAAACCTAGAAGCTTTAATATTAATCTCAGGGGTGGCTTGTCGGTCTTCAAAGTGAACTCATAAATGCGTGTGTAATACATAACATAAAGACAAGCGCATACGCGTACGAAGATGTAATATGTAATATGGATGCTGAGGGTATTAAAGTGATTCTTGCTAAAATTTTAATTCCCCGGGGTAAAACGTAGTAATTGCTCTCTCGGAATAGGCAACCCTTGTGTGTTTTAATGAAGTAATTTTTGTTTGTATAACTACCTCGGGAAAATCTATTACCCCCGCCGCCCTGGTTTGCAGCCTTTGAGTTGCTCACCCGAGACGCTGAAGGAGGCGAAAGTGCGAAATTCGCAGGGATCTTCCCCGGAGATAAAACCGAGTCGGCGAAGTCGCGAGGTCTCAGACGGGCTTTCGTTTCAATTTAAATGCAAGGAAAATTTCGAGAGTAACTCGCGGCGAAACGAAAGCCGGAAGGAGCTTCGCCCGGGGGCGAGTGGATTCGCCTATCAGGACAGAGGCGGTGGGCTAATTTCCTCCATGTAAAAGTACCTCCAAAGTGAAGGCGTACGTTCGAATCCCATAAATATAGATGTGCCATGTATACGTGGATACACGAAAGAAATTGATAACGTCGACAAACGTATCCATTGAATTTATAACAGATTATATATGTCTGTAACTCGGATCTTTAAATTATGTCGTATCTACTTTTACTGACTCAATCGTAACATATAGTTGTTATGATTTCATTCATTTTTCAACTCAGTCGTTTAATCCCGTAAAAAGAGAGAAACGCGATGTAGAACACGGGAAGAAAAAGTATGAGGAAGAGGTAACGGAAGGTTTTAAGCACGACGAGAAAAAGTTTAATCTGTTGTTCCAGTGTGACACCGCGTGGGTAAAGAGGTTAATTATCCGTACGGAAGAAACACACATCGGATGTATAATGGACATTAACACCGAGCAGATAAATGGAGGGAAACATATTTCTGGGCAACCCTGTTTACGCGAGGAACGATACGGAGTTAATCTTTTCCGCATATTTGCGTATTACATCTGTTCGATAGAGTCTTTGCCATTTAAATCTTAAAAAATATCATCAGATATCCTTTGTATTCAAAGTTACAGGCCTATAAATATATTTATCCCCTCCATTAATGAAAAATAATTAATACTTTACTTCCGCACAATTTTGACAACCCTCTTCGCCGAAAAGAATGAATAAATCTGATTAATACTTCAAAACCACTATTAATGACAAAGGCAATTGCGAATTATATTTGACAATTCATTGAGCACATATTTTAACGTAATGTTTACACAACAGTCGATCTAAATAAAATCGTCATGTGACCGCCACGCAAGTTGAAAGTGAAACTTCCACGACATATTATTAATTATTCTTAATTTCTTTTTCCCTAAATGTCCAGATGCGCATGATAGTGTCCGTTCAGGGCATAAAACCAATAACAATGAACAGCGATTTTAATATCCACTTGCTTAAGCCCGAAACACAGCTACCGATTGATTTCAAAACGTTTACGGGAATTCAATTGATACTAAAATACAAAGGTGAATTTAAATAGTAATTTATTCTAAATAAAAAAAGCTTTCCATCCTCCGAAACGGGTTCGTTTCATAGCATGCAAAGTTACACCTACTACCGTTCCATAAGAAGTTTCATTAAAGAAAAGAAAAACTAATTGCGTAGAGCTTCTCGCTCCTTCTGGATAATCTCTCAATTCGTAACCTCCACCCTGATAGCGCAACAACGGAAAGGTTTTACTCACTGGGGCACCATGGCTCCAACCAAGGAAGCCGATTTGTGAGCATTAAATTAATAATTTCCGCATCGCGATAAGATTGGGATGGCCGGTCGTTTACTCCCTCGCCCCTGCGAGCCGCGCCGTGATAGCAATTCAAATGGTCATACACACCGGGGCACCAGCACTCGTTCTCTCGCGAGAGCAATGGGCGACGGATCCCGGCAGCTAGTTCCACGACCGGAAATTATATTTTCACGTCGCCCTTCCCGCCGATCTAATAACATCGTAACTCTATAAAGCGCACTTGGACGCCGAGCCCCGGTGGAGCGAGGATCCGGCTGGAAACGCGGGCAAGGGGGTAGAGGGAACGGCACCCAAGAGCGTCAAACATTTTTATCGTTTCTACGTGTCGCGCGAGTCGTGCCCGGAGTGGAGGGAAACTTAAAGTTTCACCCCCGAGAGGAGTTAATCCCGACGTAACCGCGAAGAACCGCTCGATCGCGGCTACGAGCGCGACTTTACGAGCCCGCCAGCGCCCCTCGCGGCCGGGGGCGCGTATTAGCACTTTTAGGGTTATAACCTTGTTAGCTCGTACATAATGAACCTGGAAATCAAATCACATTCCGCCCACCCTGCCGCGCCGCACGATTCTAGCCTTCTTCGAATCCTCGTGACCTAAGAAGGAAACGTCTCCAGTGCCCACCTTGTTCGTTTTAATTTACGTCGAATGGAATAGAAATCTAAGACCCGGAAGTTTCCTTTAAAGGGTCTTTAACGGAGAAACAACCCCGAAATTTTCTCTGAAAATTCTACTGAAATATCGTTTCTCGTGAATGATCTCAAGGGACTTCAACGTAACGATACGAATACAGTTATTTACGAGATGGGATAAAAAAAATCAGGTTTCAAGGGTAGCGAATTTTCCCTCGAGGAGGCGTCGCATTCTTAGACGAATTTGCCCCCTCCTGGCCTGGAACACGTTCATGCCGAGTTCCGTGGAAATCCCTCGATAGAATCTACGAGAATCAGTATTTAAGTGGAATTTTCGCAAAATCTTCCACCCCTTCGCATAGACGATCGTCGATGGATAAAAATACGTATCGATTATACTATTATACTCTTCACCGTGTATTGGAATGAACGAGATCGAAGGCGGACGGTTGGAAACGTTCCTTGTTAGGCTGGCGCTTCCCGAAAACAATCGGAAGTCGTCTGGCCTCGATACCGCGTATCCCCGGGAATCTCGAATGGGTGGAGGCCAGACTCGCGTTGAGCCGAGGGGCCTCGAAAAAGCGGCGCTCGGTCGTCGTTTTTCCGCGATTCGAGGTATGGAAACGCAGTCGTTAATGAGCGCTCGAGCCGGCTCGCTCATTCGCGCGTTTAGCCCCGCTCGGGCGCATATCGTATTAGCCTTCGCGCAATTAGCTCGAGCGCTCGCCGGACTCCTTAACGAAGCCGTAAGTGTACGCTTCTCGGTGCGCCGGGACGGTCGTTGCGTTATGCGCGATCGAGTACGCTTCCTCTTTCCTCCCCCGGCGGCGATTCATTGCCCGTTTGTTACGCGCGTAACGACAGCGCGAGGCCGCGAGTCCTCGTAACGGCGGAACGAGCCTCGCCGTTCTCCAGGGGAGAGAGCTTAACCCCTTACGGGAGATCGCTAACAAATTGTGCGTCCGCATCCCGCCTCCGATAACGACGACGCCGAGGTGTCCCGACGATGATCGACGATCGACCTAGCCTGGATCGCGCTGGTCCGCGCGACGACATGGACGACGTCGCCGGGGTGTCGGCCCCTCCCGGGAAATTTTATCCGCGACGACCCGTCCCGGAACACCTGCGCGCCCGCCGCCGGCCCCAGGTGAAAACCCCCCGTCTTTTTAATCTTTCAACCTCCATTAAGACGTCTCCGCCGCGCTCCCGAAGACCCCGGAGGACTCCGCGGGGCGTCTTGGCCCGTGCCGCTGCGAGTTGCTCTCACGGACCCGGATACAGAGTGGAGAAAAAGTTCCCGTGCACGAGATTCGACTTCGCTCGAAGGAAGCAACGGAGTCCTGAGGATTCTGCCCAACTTAAAATACAGTCCAATCTCGATTACCTGGTTAAAGTTGACGTTACTTGTTCAAGCGGTTCAGAAAGTGACTTTCCCTGTCCAGTTTGACGCGCCAAGCTAAACGTCGCGGATAATAATTCCCGTCTGTATACTTGGCGCGATACTCTACCGGGTTTCTTTACACGACAAATGTTCAAAATGTATGCCTTTTGACTGCACGGGAGCCTTGAAGCGTTTTAAGGTCGAAATTTGTACGGGAAGTTTTTTTCCCTCCCTGTATATGTGGGATTTTGGATCTATCCGATTGGATTTGGTAGTCAGAGGCTAGGTTGATCGATGATCCGTCACTCCATTTTGAACACCTTTTTTCATCGTCCCGTCGGTGCGATGGTATCGGCTGGAATTTAAAAGAAAAGAAAGCAAGGTGCCGGAACCAAGAGACCGGGTAGCGTCTCGGACAAGTTCACGGGCCTCGACCGAGTGCCGCGTTTCTTTACTTTAAATATAGGTCTGCCGGGCATTTATTTTTCTTTAAACGGTGTACCGTACCCCCGGGTGCGCCGTTCCCCAAAACGTTTAATGTTCGTCTCTTGGTGTTTACCAAAGGACGCGAGGAAGTCAGTCGACTGATGGCTTTACTTCTGGATTAATGGAGATTACTTCTTTAACTCCTCGTTCTTAATAATACCTCTTCAATACTTGGTAAGAAGGACCGAGACCCATTTTGACGATTTTCACGGTTTTGTTTCTATGATTAATTGCAATGTCTCCCTACGACTCGGTAAATATAATACCCCCGAGTTTAGTAAAAACCGAAAATAGCGAACGCACGAAAGTGTTACTCATCTTCGACAATTCGCGAGAAATGCCGATAAGAACGAAACGTCTGGTCTAAGAAACGCGAAACCTCTGCGAGACGGGCATGGGGTCAACGGGAAGCTTCCACTGTCTCGGCACGGTTTTTCAAGTTTCACGGAAAGAAATGTCTAACGTTCGCTACAATTGCCCCGTGTTATGTTTGACCTCGGCTTCCTCTACTACGAACTTCGAGCTATGAAATGTTCCTTATGGAGACTTGGAAACGGAACTTTTCGAAGCGAGGTTCGACGACAATATCTGCCTCTTCGGGTTTACCCGTTGTTCTTCTGTGTCGAATGCCGACATAGCGGTGCTGGGAGCCGTAGGGTCGGAGCTGGCCCAGGAGACCGCGACGAGAGGGGAGCGAACCCTCTCCTGAATAGCAGTCGGACCTGAAATTGTTATAAATCACGGGAGATAGTGGCCGCTAGCTCCTGGCTGGTTCGTTACCGGCCAGGCGCACATATGGGAAAATAATTATTATGAGTGATGACGAGCGCGCCTTGGCCAAGTGCGTTCCGCCTGCCACCCTCCCGCGAATGGCGCCGCTTGGCCACTCGACGTTTTCTTCTCACGGTTCCGTCGTCGCCGCGTATCAAAGGTGCCGTTTTGTCACCGAAGAGTCCCCCGAGGCATGCCTGCTCAACGCGGCGTATCGGAAATGCCCGCAAAGCTTTGACCGGACAATCGCGCGAACGCGTGCGTCGTTGACGCATTCGTCCAACTAGTATCGGGTCCTATTAATCGTTTTAAAAAGGGAGTGGGATGGAAATTACTGCATGATAATAATCTCATAAATTCACCGAGAAGGGTTGTTACAAACGGTCGGGGATATTAAACATGTACGAGTCAGTTGGCGGTGCAGTTGGGGTGCTGTGGTAAGTGTGGCCCAAAGATGCAGGGTAAATTAATAGATTTAAATGTGGGTCAATTTGGCATATATTAATATAAATATCTTACAACCTTCACATTTCGCCAAAATAATGGGCCCGGACACGAGGAGGATAAAGGACCCTATAAATTCTACAGACAATACCTACGCGACAGCATCGCTTGACTTGTCCAACGACGAAGTCGTTCCTGAACAATGTAACGGCACGTCGTAACGCGATAACTAGAAATATCCAGGGAAAGGCCGTTACGTCGATTTTTGCGACCACTCTCTCCCCGGCGTCTACTAATTCACGCGGATGCGCAAATACGAATATAAAGGAGACAAGCAATCACCGTGCCACTTTGCCGCGTGTGCTCCATCGAGACATCTATACACACGCTGCTATGCAAATCCTCGAGGGAGGCATTTAGCTTGGCAGGGTGCAGTCATCGGTTTTACCCCGTCGCAAATTTCCACGAGTCATATTTAGATTGCCACCGCGAAACATCAAAGACGCCGACTGGAGGGCCGCGATCGACTGTGTGGAAGATGTCTATGCGCTATGCGTGGTGCGTGATTCGTGACGTGTGGAGCGCGATTCGGGACGTGTGGTACGAGAAGCGTGATATGTGGAGCGCGCTTCGTGACGTATCGTGCATGAAGCGTGATATGTGGAGCGCAATTCGTAACATGTGGGGTGTGAAGCGTGATGTATGGGGCGTATTCGTGATGTGCGGCGCGCCTTGCACAAAACTAGGGTGTATGAAAGATGCGCCCAAATTCGGTCCACATCGGTGCTTGGCATTGCTTCACATCACGAATCACGCCCCACGCACAGGGTGTACGCACCCTTGCGCGTGCGTATGTCGTGCAGGTCGGAAGGTTCGCAAGACTTGGGGCAGAGAACGCGTGTTAGGAGTTTGCAAAGGACACGCGATATTCGGTCCCGAGGGCTAGTTTTAGGCGGCGTATTGACCGCCTAGTTACCAACTCCCAGGAAATGGGGGGAGTAAGGGAAACAGGGAGGAGCAAGGGAGGATCAAGGGAGATGCAAGAGAGGAGCAAGACGGCAAGGAGGCACGTCCGCGTTAATTACCTCGGGAAGAGGTGGAAGACGGTCTGAAAACCGGACGCCCGGTGTACCTACATCGACGCCGGGACGCCCAGGGGACGCCGGCAATCTTTATGCATGAGTTCGGCGAGTTCGGGATCGTTTTATTCCCTCCAAGCTGTTTCATCAAAATATGTACCCGCGGAAGTTTGCGCGGAGATATTTAAATCGCGACGCCCGGCTCGGACGGCGTCCTGGGCGACGCGGCGTCGGGACGGGCGAACGCCGGGAAACTTTGACTGCTTGTTTATAAGGAACGTCAGGGTGAAACGCCCCCGCGCTTATCGGGGAAAATCGAGAAAAAATTAATAAGTCATCCGACCAAATGGATTAGATGAGTGCCCGCCCAAGTTTGAAACATTTTCCTCGTATAGGCCTAGAGACGCACGTGAGGATTTCGAGTATAATACGAGAATTGATGATAGGAAGGCGTTAACAAAATCTGTCTCATTTGAACTTCGAATGCAGTTCACTTTCGTCTTTGTAAAATCGAAGTTTTAACGAGCATTAGATCGAAACTCGGTTAATTCTCGAAAACCTGAAGTTTAAACGCTCAGTCGAGCCTCGTTTCGTCTATGAGATCCCTGCAATCATCCTTGACCCTACGAGCAAAGATCCATATAAATTAATATCATAAACTGAAACATTAAATTAAACATTATATAATTATATTTAAGGTTCTACTTTTTGCAAATGCAACCATGTAATTAACCCATTATCCCCTACATTCCCTAATTAGATTTACTGCGTCTCCCTCTAGTGACTGGCAGTTTGAAGATGTTCAGGTCTAATCCGTATAAGTAATATGAAGTAACCATTCCATTCCGAGATTTTCCAAGCATCAATTGAATTGGAACGTTCCGAGGATGTACAGGTTCTAACGAGAAAAATGAACTCGAGGTTCTTAGTGAACCGTGTGAGACCGAAATTTCTGTCGGCAAACCGATTGATCAAAACAATAGAGGATTCGGAGGTTTGACCAAGAGCGCTTCGTTTGATTGCTATGATTTTTCTTTGCTAAACTAGTTTGGCTAAGATAACTTCGATGCCAGGACGAAGGCCGATTCGGCCACCAGGACGAGCCTTACAATTTTCCATGAAATTGGCCGGCGGTCCGATGTACAGCCACGTGCATTAACCATGCTAATACACCTTGTATCAACGGCGCGATATTATTCAGCCATTACTGGCCGCGTCGCTAATTCGTTACGAGCTAGGCGCTCTCGTCCGTTCTCCGCGGAAGTGCCGGACGAGGCGGAGGCGCCGCGGCCGTTCCGCGGCTCCCGAATATCCCGATAAAACGGCGACCCTCCCATCGATTCCGCCCCCGGCCGTATGCTCCGCGGAAAGAATGAAATCCTGACGAGGCCACAATTTTCACGGTTACTCGCCGTTACGGCGACGCCGATGTCGCCCGGTCGCTGCCTACGAGCCTGTAAACGTCGGAAAAGTGACGCCGACGTGATTACTAATAAATCTAACGACCGGTATCTCTTTAAGCTGTTACCTCGGCCATAACGATCGCCCAGCGATAACGTTTCACTGCCACCGCAACTGTTACTCTCTATCTCGCTCCTTCCCGTGCCTCCCGTTTCCGCGGATTGTCCGCAAGTTTTACGCCGCCCTCCGGATCGCCCCTTTCGGCTCACCCATCACGGAACCGAGCCCTTGGCTAGCGAGGTGTCTCTGGGAATGTCTTTATCGTAGCAGGGTTTTGCGGTTACGGAATGAAGGGCGGATCGTTTTGGAAAGCAGATTTAAAGTTAGCGACGAGCAACATCGGTCTAGGCTTTGAGATCTTGGTCTTGGTCTTATCAATCTGACCGTATTTACAAGACCTGGCCCAAGACTCGACCGTGCAGGACCATGGTCGTGGTGGTCCTTGATTTAGTTTATCATTTACTTACCACGAAAAAGGTGATCGGAATCGATGGGCAAGCCAGTTTTGCAGAGGCGCGAATCCCTAACTTACTTAGACCGGAATTGATCTTCTTCGGTGTAATAAGTAGTCAATCCCAACGAACGCGGGTCGCATTCTCGGAGACCCCTTGTCTTGCAATTGTTCTCGGTACTTTAGCCGAGCTCTCGAACCTCCGAGACCGATCTGGAGCCCGTCTCCAGTTCGGTAGGGTTCGGACAAATCGAGCGTACAAAGCGCTCGTCCACTCGATATAAGACGGCGAGATTTACGCCGAGTCGGGTCCCAATATTTCATCTCGGTGGCAATCGACGTTACGAGCTCGGTCCATTATGCCGGCGTCGAACGGCAGCCCGGTGGAGTAGAAACTACGAGCTCCCGGGAGCAGTAAACCCAGGAAAGAGTATGCTTAAGTGGCGAATGGAGAAGCAACGGTAATGACAATCAGAGTGCGGTGTACCATTGCCGAAGGTAACTGCCGGCTTGCCACCGGTAGCCTTTACAGGTGTTCCTCGACCTTGGCAGCGGCAGCCAGAGTGCAGCCGCTTCCGTGAAAATTGCGCCGACCGGAGACCCGGTGCACTCATCGCATACGGGCACCTGCACTGGTGCACCGACCGCCACTTTTCACATGCTAAATCGCACCTTCGCGGGATCACGGTATCTTTTCCAGGGTGTTTCATCGCGTCGTCGCCGTGAACGATTGATGCTCCCTCGGGGCGTAAATCCAAGACCCCGTGATCCGCAATTAAACTTGTGAACGAGCCGATAACACGACACCAACTTAATGGATTTACATCACTTGGACGCATAAAACAGTAGCTATTTCGGAGAATTGTTGCTTCTTCAGAAAATTACAGATAAACAACACAAGCCGTTGATGTAAATCAAATAATTACGAAGCTGATGCAGTTTCTAATTTACTGTTTTATTAAATACCGGCACCACATACTTCCTTCTCGGTTACGTATATAACAAGGTATACCAAATTATATTAACCATACAAGTCGTAAAGTACATCACTAAGTAAATTATTCCAAACTAAATGTCGATGATTACTATGTAGCATTATGTCGAATTCACGTTTCCTCTCTCAGAGGAATTTGCACCGAGATTCTGATTGTTTAAGGGCTGGGTTTAAATGTACATAGGTATAATGCCCGATTTCTTTACGTATGTGCACGCACACAGCGTAAGGGGAGATTCGATAACGCGATTTCTCTCGGGCGCGATTTACCAGGTCCAGGGAGGGAGGTTCTCCCTCGTTTCGAGGAAGATTCAACTCAGGGAGGATTCATCCGTCCCCCAGGTCGTATCGCAAGTCCGTGGCTTCTCCGGTACTTTACCCACCGGGAAGTACACACAAAAAACGAACCGCACCGGGAGACAGGCCGCACCGTATCACGGGAGGTGCTATCTAATCTGATTATTTCTTCGAGTGGTCTTTTTTCCGATGAAGATGGAACGACCGGTGCGGGAAGCACGAGGTTTTGCATCGGTAAAAGAACGCCTAGCACCGGTTCCCGACCTAGAACGCGAAGCGATGGGGAAATGGTGTTGGGATCGATTTCGTTTGGTGGTTAGCACGGGTTGTGAAAGTGGAGTTCCTGTGTACATGCGCTGAACACGGGATGGGTATGTAAATGCCGATGCATTGGGCATTTTTTTTCTTTATGGTCTGAAATGAAAGGTGACCGATTTACCGATCGGTGGCGACCAAATTCTGTGGTTGCACTTTTTCTAAACATGCGTGAACCAATTTGTGTGAAATTTCACCACGTAATTGTAGAGGTGTCAAAATCGTTTATGGCACTGAAAACATTGCATTTTCCAAGAAAATTTTTGTTTATTCAGCTTACACCAGAACCGACATGTTCTGGTCACATACAGCATTATTTACTTACTGAAAGCTACATAGTGAATGTCTGAGAGCGTCAGGAAACATTCTTAATAATTTAAAACACGACGGTAATCGAAAAATTATACGTCCATGCAAAAGAAAAATCATAAATCCAGGAGACTTCTCGAGTTTATTTTTATCTCTTTGTAATAATTCTCCCGAAACGACATATGCAGTATGCCATTCCATAAAATTCTCAATGTAGTACGACACAACTGTCAATATAAATAGAAACGTTGGCAACGACGCGCTATGATACATTGGTTAAAAGAATTTGTTTTTACCGATGACAATTAAGTTTCTTGACGCCTTTCACGTAACTTTAAACTCCGTGTATTCCGAATGTTATTTGATTTAAACAATTTGGGGAGAGCGATTTATGTGTTACAAACTGAACTCTTAAGAGACATTTAACGAAAAGACTTCCTGAGCCGTTCTTTATCAACTCGTGCGAGAGCCATAAGATGTCGTTTTCTCTGAACGTTCGTCAAGATCTCTAGTCCAGGAGTTAACTCTAAAATCATGCGTCATGGAGGGCTTCTCCAGTAGCGACATTCCCCGCCGTCATTATCGGTGACCGATCAAGATGATGCCCTTAGAGGCACCTACAATCATCGCCCCGAAACCCAGGAAGGCTGTTAGGAGAAACAGCCAGCTCGGAAAAGCTCCATGCAAATCCCGCGAACTGGAACGGAGGAACGAACGGCACGTAACGCCGCTGCGTGACGAGATCTTTAATCGCCATCGGACGGCTCGATCTCCGCACGCCAGCTTTTGTATCGGTCGCGATAAAGGCTGCTCTCACGGCGCGTGACACCGCTCAATGGAGAACGCGTCGAAGAGGGAGAGAAACAGAGACGGAGCAAGGCACGTTGCCGAGGGAGTGAGAAGGAGAAAGCGAAAGGGCGAGAAGAGCCAACGCTGCCAGGGAGCGGCGGAGGGCCACCATCAATCTCCCGTACGACACTCGCCGCGAGAGGGTCTGCATAATGCGACTAAAGTTTAATTACCACATTACTTTAGGCGCCCCCCGTGTCCACGGATCCATCACGGGCGCGCGACAGCTCGCCGATCGGGCAGCCAAAGGCGAGCCATTACGCCCTCGACGCTGCGTTACTTTTGCGAGGTGCACGGAAACGCGAAACCCGAGTGCGATGCCAGGAGCGGCGCCCTGGGCCGCAGGGTAGAAGGTATTCATTAGGTGGAACGAGCTCGGTACATGGTTACGGTTTGTTTCCAGAAGGTGTGGCGAACGTAGCCCGATGGTCTGGATAGACAGCACAGGTTCGACGATATGGGTAATTGCTAGAAAATGGTAAAACCGCCACGATAGATCCGAGGTTCGTTGAAGTTAAAACCAAGTCGCAAACGGAGTGCCCGGGGTAGGTGATTTATCACTAATGAGGCGATTTCAGGCCAGTTTTAGCGATTACCTTTGAATAAAAGTCCAAGTGAAGATTCAGGGTAAGGGTTGAAGCGAATCGCAACGTGGTTTCATTAAATTACACAGAGCGGGTGGTTGCTGAATGTTTTGAGGTCTGGTGCAGGAATTAACTGCCACAGACGTAATGTACTGGTGCTAGGTTTGGACCTATGCCGATATCGATCCTCAGCCTGGATCCCGTATCGCCTAAGAACATCTTTAGTAAAACTCGGCTTTATGCTTCCCATTGAAACCATCTTCCTTTCTGTCAATTACGACATAAACAATGGTGATGAGATTGGATGATGATATCAAACAATTCCACGTAGGTACTTCGTAGTCCTTTCCAAGTTAGAAAACGGAAACGTTGTTTCATTACGTCGGTCGGAGTCTCAGGGTTCTAACGGTGCTCCTCCTAGATACGTGAATTTAGAGTCATAAGAGGAAGAAACAACGACTTTCCATGAAGGTATCCACCTGGCTCGTAATAATGGGAACTCACGTAGCCATACCTGTTCGCTCAGATTTACGGTGAACGTTCCGAGCGGTTTCTTATCGAGTTGAAACTCCTTTTCAGCGACGATCAACGGTGATTTATCAAAACCAGTGGAACCCAAGTAGGCTATCCAGAGGGTACGGACCACTCGCTGTTATTTAGCTACTTAGCCAACGGATTCACTGCTGTAGCTAATCGATCACTTCCATCGAAGTGCCCACGTATTGCCGAAGGTACGACCACCTCGGAAGTCCCCAGTTCCTTTAAAGGGGGATTTTTCATATTGGCGAGTCCTGCGGCATCGGGCACCGCATAGATCGCTCTATGCGAGTCCTTGCTCCGCAGCAGTTTCCGTATTCCTTGGTCACTGGGCAGTAGACGGTCGCCATTAGAGTCGCAGACCTAGGAGCATCGCATAAACCAGTTTCCTGGTTATCGGACTCGCATTTTCCTGCTGGTCGCGTCTTCGAGGCCGCGCGCGAAGAGTGTCCAGCGAGCCATTAGCGGACGGTTTTATAATTCCTGGGCTGGTGATCGATGACGGTAGCTCATGCGATCAGTTAAAGTATCGCCGTGACCGACGTTGTCGTCGTCGAACGTGGAATAATTGCGACTGGGAGGAACCAGGTTCTAAACGGACCTTCCTGATCGTTCCATTCGTTGCATCGGTCGACCATTTAGGTAGGAACTTCACCTTTGATTTACGTAGCTTCAAGGAACACAGCGAGGTACCCCCAGCCTTTCGAGATTTTAGCAGCACGATATATAAATCGTCCATAGCAGGAGAAAAGAGTAACCAGAAGAAATGCTCGAGAGTGGTATACGATATAGCGCCGTGAATGCATCAGAAGTACCACTTATCGATGTAACTGTACATCTGTAACAATAACGACACGTTCCTGACTCTTATTTCTAGCTCGCAGCCATCGGACCAAAGAAATAGTGGTTTCCTACTTCATATCACTGTAATAAAATATGGAAATATCTTACCGTTAACCTATATGAGTGGGAATACCGACTATCTCTCATCTGCACTCAATGACGATATGACGCACTAAACGTCTGGTGTTAAATGGCTAAGCGTGTAATTACGTCCATTTATACGCGCCGCTTATCAATAAATCTACTCGTCAGTATAGTCAATAGAAAGCATCAAGACTTTTAGAACTTGGGAGTCTAAATTGCCAAAAGGAGGAGCATAAATTCGACCGATAGTGAGCAATACGGAGACCATATTTATTGGCCAGGTTTCGAAAGAACCGCTCGGCGCGAAATGTAGCCACGGACCTTAAACCTTCACCTTATAGTCGACATTAAGCTATCAAGATGTACATTCGACCCAATCAGAGTGCTTTTAATTACCGACCTAGGGAAGCATCATTCGACAAGAACCCACGACCCGTTATGCTGTAAATTCGAAACTTTGATTTGAATGCGGTACTAGTCGGTCTGGTCGACTCTTGAGGGCCGCGGCTATGGAGGGAGAACACGTTATGATCAACTTTAGGCTCAACAAATCAAACATACCAGTTCTAAGTTTATTGGAGTGCTTTTAATTGCCGACCTAAAGTGGTTATTTAATGCAGAAGAAACCGTGATCCGTTATGCTACAAAGTAGATCCAAAACCGAGTCGCGTCCGGTACTGCCCGACCCGGGGTAGAGGGCCGCGACCGAAGGGAAGACTTGTTATGGTCAACTTTGCACCCTTCGACTCGAACTAACTACACTTTTAAAGTGATGGAAGAGCTCACAGCTAGGTACCCAAAGAGTAATTCGATGCATGAAGTAACGCGATCTACTCCGCTGCAAAGTATATCCGAAAGTTCGAGTCGTGTACGGTACCGTCCGGCTCGGGGTAGAGGGCCGCGACCGAAGGGAAGACTTGTTATGGTCAATTTTGCACCCTTTGAATCGAACTAACTACACTTTTAAAGTAATGGAAGAGCTCACAGCTAGGTACCCAAAGAGTAATTCGATGCATGAAGTAACGCGATCTACTCCGCTGCAAAGTATATCCGAAAGTTCGAGTCGTGTACGGTACCGTCCGGCCCGGGGTAGAGGGCCTCGGCCGGAGGGAAAACGGCCATGCTCACCGAGCTCAGAGTGGTCGGTGTACCCGAGTTCCGCGAGAGACTCGAACGCGTGACCGGCTTCTGCGTAAGTTTGCGCGTCCTCTTGACCCGAAGCAAGTATCAGGAATGCCTAATGCCCCGTTACGCCGATAAAGCCGCCGTCCCGGAATGTCGCGCGCCACGAAACGAGTTCAAGGCGAGCGCGTGCTCGATTTCGTGGTCAACCTGCTATTCGTTGGTCCGCTACTTATGTGGCGGACCTATAAATATCGGCGCATGGTATTTCCTTCCTTGCCCTTTGCCCTTGCGACTTTCGCTCTACCTCGTTGGCTTCTCTTCGAGGTTTCGTCCTCGCTTCCCAGAGCGCAACGCCGCCGCGGTGCAGACCGACAAATTCAGGATTGAAAATGACATCTGTAAGTTACACTATGAAGTTGGTGATTTTATACTTCATAAACGGGAGCGGGAACAATTGCGGTAAGTCAAATAGGGCCGCGACGGAGAAAGTAGAAACTATGCCACCGGTTGACCGGGTTATATCGGTTTATAAGTTCCGCGACCCAGCTGCATCTAACGCTACGATGTCGGAGGCACTTCGATATCGAGACCCGGAGTATTGTTCATACTTTGGGGTATACGCCGAAGTATCGAAACTGACAATAAGTAGAGCAGGTATTAGGGCAACCGCTGTAGTCCAACTTCGATCGCGCACTATTCCCTGTTACCTCGAGAATTTACACTTTGTTTATAACAAGTACCTCGTTATTCTTGTCCACCCCGATAATTTTATTACGAGCACTTCCGCCCAAATGACGATGCTCATCAACAAGAAATTTGCAACAAAGTACAACTATCTCAAGGACGCTCTCACATTATCAGGTCCTCGTCAAATGAAAGCACTAATTCGTAAGACGAGGCGTACCTTAAATCTTCGGCAGGGGAATCGTGAAGATCTAAGGAATGTCATGACATTTTCAAAATTAAAATTTAAAGAAAAACATTGATTCGTTTAGCCTAGACTAGAACTATGCTCTCAGTATTTAGTAGAACGCCCCTTGTCATCCATCACAGCCCGAACAGTTTCGGCAAGCTTAGGAATGATTCCTTATCATCATCTTTGAATTCTTGGCCACGATGCCTAACTTTAATCAATATCGCAGTCAATCTTGGGTCGTTTGTAGTATTTCCCTCGGAGATTCCTGTTTCGAGGGGTTCCCACGCCCGCTCGGTGGAATCGACTACAGGCATTGCCGTCGAAGAGAAACGCAACGACAGGATTGCCAGCGTTAAAACGAAAATATTTGCGGAGGAAGAAGACAAATTCGCGGGGGCAATAATGAGAGTCGAATCTCAAATAACGAGAGAAGCTCCGGCGTGAGCAATAAATTGCCCACCTAGGGTAAACATTTTGTTAACGGCGTCATTGCTCGGCCTTTCGCCCCGAGGAGCGGCCATTTCCCGCCCTATCTCGTCGTTCCTCCTCCGTGTCTTATTCCCGGCGTGTAGCTAAGATACCCCGAGTCGGTAACGAGGTTACGGCGCGTGCCGTAAAATTGGACGATAGCGAGGAAACGCCGAAGATGCATCGGCGCCGGTGGGTTTCGCCGGCGCGTATAACGGGCCGCGCGTGCGGCTTAACGGCGTCGCCTCGCGGATGGGCGTGCACCATTGTTCGACCGAAAGAGGACCCGTGTTTAAGCCTATCCGCCGATCGGCGTCTTTATTAGCGTGTATACGCGCAACAAAGCGGATACCACCCAATTAGCGGGCGAACGACGCGACGCAACGCGGATCGCCCTCGTAAATCGACGGCCGCGCGACGCCCCTTCGCGAAAATCCCGCGAAAATCCCGGGAAATTCCGTTCGATGGACGCCAGATCGCGACTGCGATTCGCCCCTGATGGAGGGACATATTCAGGGGACCGTTACCTGGGGCCGCCCGGCACCGGCGCGACGCCTGGGTCGCCGTGTTCACACGTGCGTCCCCGGCCCCGACGCTCCTCGCCGTTCGCCGGCAGCCGAGCGCCACCTAAATCACTGCTAACTGATATAGATAAAGGCATTCCTGGATCAGGGATTGTGCGATCAAGTGCCACTTCTCTCATTCCACCGAGCTCATTCTTGCCGAGTCGCAGGTCCTGACACGGACGGCTTCGGGTCGTTCCAAAAGTTCCGTCATTTGCTGGCAGAATTCCTTTCCGAATGGCGAAAAATCTTCAAAAACGATTACGTAAAAGAGTGTCCTGAATTTTGACGGGAGAAATATAGTGCCTTTTGGGATTAATAGAAAAAGGGAAACTATACGTCTTATTAACCTCAAACTTTCTGGGTGTATTTAACCTTGTTTGAAGATCACACGGGTTTTCTTCTTTGGAATAAAAATATTGAACCGCTCCATAGTTATTTTTTTATTCGAAAATTTCGAATTTTGCATGATTTATAAAGATTCTAGCTCCAGGAAGTTAAACGTTCAGTAAATTTAACTGAATAATTGCAATTGGGTCCGACGATTAGTTTCGGGCATGTTACAGTTACCATTGAGAAAATGCTGTTCCAAAAAAAAAAATACATTAAAAAATGTATGTATACTTTTCTTCTACATCAAATATAATTTAAAAAACTTCCTGCTAATCAGCTATTCCAGGGCCCGTTAAAGACCTATTTCCTTTTTTTTTTTTTCATAATTCATCATTTTCACCCTGAAATAACTTAATATGTAACGAAAGTTACTTAAAAGATACACTTACATTATATATTACCGAACTGTTATCATTCCGTAATGTTACAAATCTGACAGTATTGCAGTCATATATTATTAACATAACACATAATGTGTTACATGAAATGTTACGCGTATGATACATTATTCGTTTTATAACAATATAAATGCGTAAAAAATATTAACGTAATGTTTAAGTACACGTAACATATATGTTGCATTAAATGTTACAAAGGAATTTGTAACGGTTACATCGTTGTCGCGAATCCGTGTTCGGTGGTTAACGAATGATCAAAAGAATAGAGAATTTGGAGGCATAAAAGACGTTGAAGAAATGTCACGCGTATGATCCATTATTCGTTTTATAACAATATAAATGCATACAAAATATTAACGTAACGTTTAAATATACATAACATATATGTTGCATTAAATGTTACAAAGAAATTTGTAACGGTTACATCGTTGTCGCGAATCCGTGTTCGGTGGTTAACGAACGATCAAAAGAATAGAAAATTTCGAGGTTCAGCCGAGATCCATAATTTCACGGCGAGTTCCCTTAACCCTTTGCGGCACGGAATTTTAGATAATAAAAAGACCCTTGTTGCACTGAAACTTTATCTTCTTTTTAAATTGAACAAAGTTGGTTTATTTTTATTAATAAAGGAATAACTAATATAAAAACAGAAAAAATCATAATAATAATCCAATTAAGTTTGTTGTTATAGGGTGGAACTCAAATAGTCCCACATATTGCATATTCACGAATTAAAAAGGTGGGACACTATTAATACCACCGTGCCTCAAAGAGTCAAAGGACGCCGAAGAGGTGCATCCGAGTGCCCTTAGAGCGAGCCCCACCTATCAGGTGGCCGAATCCGTTTAACGGGTCGCGTGCCGATCCATTTCGAGGCGAATTATGCGATTAGCGGAGCAGGGCCGCTCTCGATCTTGACTGGAACGAAAGCGGATTTTTCGGTAGGGCAGAAAAGGGAAAAGAAGCGACTCGGAGCGCTCGAGAGGAGGGGGAGAAGGAAGAGCTCCTTTCGCGGTGGAAGTGGAAGAGAGGGAGTCGAAAAAGGCCGTTTTCAAAGGTGGCCTTCCGCGAGCCGCACGTACCGTTTCTGTCCTCCTTAAGCCTCCGCCTTCTCTTCGGCTTAGACGACGAGCTCCGCTGCTCGTGGAATAGTCACGGCCAGGTGTATGGTGGCCGATCACCGTTACCGGCGGAGTCACCATTGCGCGCTCGGCACAGTGATTTCCAAGCGGGTGGAACGAACGCGCGTGCTCGTCCCGCAGCCTTCGCGAGTTCTTCGACTCCCTCGTAGTTCGTTCCGTGAGTTATACATTATTACTAATATTTATTTCGCCAGGGGTGGAGGGATTTGTCGACAGGTGCGGTCGGGTGGCGCGACAGGTGAGGTCGCGAGCCGGAAATCCGGACTCCTCGGGAATACGAAATTCCCGAAGAGAGATTTTTCTCGAGCTTACGGTATTTCCGCGCGAAACCGAACATATCGCGTTCAATTGTTTTATAAATTAACGATTATTTCAATGTGCGGCTTAAGTTAGAATGCGTAGAGAAATTGTGGAGAATGCGAGCGCATTTTAGAAATTTACTTCGACGTTATGAGTTTCTTGATTCACCCGATTGGTTAACAAGGGAGACGGAGATTTAAAATTTCAATTGCTTTTAGACATTGTTGGAATATATCGAGAGGGTACTAACGTGAATTTGGTTCGTGCGAACGGTTCTGGTGGTCGGTAAATAGAAACAAATGTACTGATCGTGCTAATCTCTTGGAATGTCACCGAACTAAATGTTCTTTTTCCGAAACTTAGCGTCGGTCGCGCTGCCACCGGTCTTCGCGAATTCTTCGACTCCTTCATCTTCCTTTCCGTGAGTCATACATTTATTAATATTCACTTCGCCCGTGTTGGAAGAATTTGTCGGCAGGTGCGGTCGTGCGGAGCGTGACAGGTGAGGTCGCGAATCGGAAACCGAGGTTCTTTAAAATATGCAATATCCGCGAAGAAAGATTTCGTTCCTTTTTCGTAGTTTTGCGCGGCGGGGAGAGTACTAAACTCGATGGTGATTTTAAAATGAAAAGTAACTCGATTTGAAATTAACGATACGTCATTATTTTTTCGGATGATACGATCGAGATTCACCCGATTAGGGTACACGCGAGACAGAAGTTTCGTATTTGAATTCTTTTATATCCGATATTTTAAATATCGTTGGAATAGGTTGAAAGGTACTAAAGTGAATGCGAGACAAAAGTACCAAACCGATGCCGAACGATTCCGATGAAGCCGTTGTATAGGAGGAAAACATTTTAATCGTGTAAATCTCTCGAATCGTCACTTCAGCAACTATTCCTTTTTTGAAACTCAGCAGAGCGCGAAGGATAAAACACGAAGGAACGGTTACTCGAGAGGATGACAAGAAAATGAGAGAAAAACATAAACTAATAATCCGTATACGCGTTCGATACGAATGCCGTCGAAAAAAAAAAACATATTTCCGACCCAGAAGGATGAGACGGATAATTCTATTACGTCTGTCAGAACGATACGAGCCGTCTATTAGCAAATCGATGGCCCCCCAGAAAACAAAAAGAGAACTGATAGACACAAAAAGTGAAGCATCGATCGCGCGTTTTGCTACTTAAATGACATAAAATTAAGCGATCCGTTGCGAGTACAGCCGTAACCAGGGTCATCCTCGACTAAAATAATTTCCTTCCATAACCTGTACCGAAGACAGCCGCACTTAAATGACTAAATCATGTTCCCAAAGTTGCAACCAAAGCGCGATATTTCCTTTGTTGAAATATCTCTGGGCAGGGTCGAGAGGGAATTCCCTCCTAAAAATAGTTACAATTGTCCTACCGTGCCACCTCTTAAAGTGTCAGAAAAAAATCCTTTCCGGCCCGAAAGATTTAGTCCTCGAGAGCTCCATCCAAGACACCGAATTATGCGATTCCCTCCAGACACGTTGAGCCTCGAAGCGCTCTTCATTAGACGGAACACGCTTCCACCAGCTCCCGGCTCCCAAACGATTAGTCTCCGCTCGCGAGCGTCCGATTGCTGCATTCCGCGTGTACTCATGCGAGAACCCGACTTTCTTGTTCGCAGATAAAGGAGGTAACGAAGCGGCCTTAGGATGATTAATCCCCAGTGTCGGATCCTGACGAGGACGCTACTCCTGCTCCTCGCGTCGACGCTCGCCGTCCACGGGGCCGAGCCGTCCGCGTTGTCCCCGGCCTCCGAGCCGTCCGGCGTTTCCGGCCCGGATTACACGGGCCCGTCGGCCGGCTCGGACGAGTGCGATCCAGAAATGGTGGGCTTCGAGCTCATCACCGGATACGTTTACACCGCGCCCACGAACATGCTCGAATCCATCCCGGGCACCCTCATGCTCACCGACTGTCTGGAAACCTGTCAGGCCAACGACTCCTGCCAGGCGGTCAACTACGAGACCGGCCTCTGCGTGCTCTTCAGCTCCAACGCCGACAATAATCCAGGTAAGACCGTGATCGATTACTGCGCCCGTTTCTACTTCCACGGCAAGGCTACAAATTTTACCCCAGCCGCCGAACCCACACCGGAAGAGAATCCCCTGCACGTGCATTCGGGTGCGAGCGGTAATTGCCGGTTATTAGGCGCGTTGAATTTTCAGGGATTAAGAGACGGTCTACGGGAAAGCTGAAATTGGTGTCGTGAGCAGGGTTAGGAGGAGTGTCGGATGCTTTCCTCACGATTCGTGGGTGTAATAATAGCCTTCGTTGGAACCTGATGTCGGTGGCCAATTTATAGGAAGGTCAATGTTAGCAATTCCGTCTTTGTTTTTCTCCGATGGAGATACCAACGGTTGATCTCATCGAGAATTCTTGGGGATGTCTTAAGAAAATACTATGGATAGGAGGAAATTAAGCGAAGAATTAATAAATGTTGGGTATGGTGATCAAGATATGAAAGATTATGCAAAAGTGCACCTGGTGCTTTCCGGAAAGAATTTAGGCTTTGATCGTTCCCAAATAGGGTTCTGGAAACATTTTATGGAATTGCTTGAAGTCTGACGTTTCATGAACAATATGTGACTTTTTATAATTACGTTGAAATACCTATTTTGTTTAACAAACGTAAATAATGTATGCATTCACTTTCCAATTGAAAAATTATTTTGCAATCATTCAAATTTAACATGCGTAATTAATAATTTGGCCACCGATTATAAATAGTTCTTCGATGAACATGGGAAGTTGAATTGAACACCGAGGGCTGTTGAAATGAGAGAAAAGAAAGTTCTCAGAGGTTTTGGGGTTGTGACTTTTGTCCTCGTTTGGGTAGAAAAGTGTTACTTCCGTTATAAGTTGGGGTCGAGGGGAGTCTTTTACTGCTGCTCTTTTAATCCCGGTATAAATGCTGAAGTTCCAAAACGAATTTTCATAATTAAGAATTTCTTTTTTTGTTTCATCGAAGTGAGAGTACACGGGTGTAGGAGTACGCGTAATCGTAGTTTCATTGACTTAAATAAGCATTAGAATATTTTACTGGAATAAACGTTAATTTTCGAGTTACCTCTGTCTCTACGTTATAAATTTCAATTTTTATTTATTACATCCTCTTTCATGTAAAACGAGCAAAATTCAGAAATTTGTTAAATTCTGTAATACACGAAAGTCGTGTAATCTATTTCTGCAGAAACATTTCCGAATACGAAGAGAGCTTCAGAGCGATGAAAAACGATCTCCCCTTGAAGATGAATTAAACCCCTGCCTTTAATGAGCTATCTCAATAATGACTATAATTACATAATTTTCTTGTTATTACATGAATATGGTCATCGTTATAATCAACACCGCTTACGCTTGCAAGTATTAAACGCACCGGAGATTATTATTCTCTAATTTTCCTAGCGGTTAGCCATTCTTCAGACAAACTATAATATTGAACAAAAATGTAATCAACGTTCGATAATTCTCGTAATTGACAAATTACAGGACAATTTTCATAGACAGTAGTAAAAATATACCTGCGATTAGGTACAGTTAATCAATCGGTATGTAAACCAAATATTTGTAATTGGTTTAATTAGAAGAAGCAGTGAAATTGTATCTTCAAAATCGAAATTGTAATAAAAACAAATACTTCGGAGAAAAACATTTGTCTCGGTTAAATAAAAATGACTTGTATCGAGCACAAAGCTTGTTAACGTGCAAATTAAACACGCAGTCAGTCGCGAATAAACCGTTCATTTATGTAAATAGCATTATTAATTTGCATAAAGTTCTTATTTCGACGAAACGAAAGCCGCAGATATTTATCCTCGGCCATCAAGACGCGCATTTGAATCGAATAACACTAATTCAGCTTCATTAAACTTACAAAGCTACAATTAATTCTTCAAGACATCTTAAATCATTGTTTCTAGTAGTAAATCATTATTTGTTTCAGCGCAATACTTAGTTAATGATAAAAAAAGGAACTAAATTAAACAGAAAAATTTGAAGAATCTTGTTAAATTTTCCATATTACAATTTCCTTCTCAGAAGAAAGCATCTCTGCTGTAATCATTTGCACAATGTCGAGATAGCCGTCATCGGTAAAGAGCGAGTAAAATGGATTTTCGAAACGTCCAAATTAGTCTACAGAGAGTACCGCGGAACATAGGAGATATCCTCCCAATATTTAAATGTTCGAAATTGAAAGCAGACGATACGAGCACGTACTATGAACATTCAATATTGTCTTGAAGCAACTTTTTACAGTCCGTTTGATGAAGTTCGGTGCGTTTCCGATAACACCGGGCTGAAGGGGTTGGAGGGCAAAGAGAAAAATGGAGGTCGGAAGGGAATTTTTTTGGAATTTCGCAAATTCCCCCTTTGAGCAGCTTCGCCGCGCGCAATGAGGCTTTTTCGACGACTCTCAATGCGTAGGCTCTATTTTCCCTTCGGCGAAATCAACGCGCCTGTGAAGTCTCTCTAGAGCTCTCTCTCTCTTTCTCTCTCTTTCTCTCTCGAGGGCGTGATTTTTGACGGATCTCCGGGGTAGCCGAGTGCACAACCCCGGGGTTGCTGGCGTATCCTCGTCGATACATCCCTCGGGGTCGCGCCGGAGGGCCCATTTAAATTTCTACGATGCACCTCCTGGCTACGGAAGTTGATTTTTTTCTTTTTTTTTTTTCGTGAAAGATACCCACTTCCGCAGCTCGGAGTGGAGCCCCGTCGACGAGGGAACGATCCCTGGCAGGGTCGATCCATTTTGGGGTAGGTCGCGGTAGGACGTGCATTTACTTTGCGGTAGGTCGCGGTAGGGCGCGCAGGAAGTGGGGCGAGTGTAAGGGGTGTCGATTTGCTTAGGAGCAGCGTACTCCCCGTGTAGAACGGTTTCGCAACCCCTCACTTTGCCCGGGATGAGAGGGCTCCTACGTTTGGTAATTTCCGGCGAGTCTGGAAAATCTTCCCAAAATGAAATTTCAGTCTCAGCGAGCGCGCTATTGGTCCTACCTCGGTATTTAAGTTCTACTGTTAACATTCTGCTCAATGATCTGCCATCTCAATAATCTTCAATCAAATATGAGACCTACTTTAGATCTTCGGGATTTTCACGTCAAAATTAATCGTCTTTAGAGCCCGGTCCTGTTACGTTCTCCTCATTTCCAATTGAATCCTATTTTAACTTGCTATAATCCGCTGCGTTAAGTTGCGCAATTTTGAAGACTTTAGTCTTGGTCAATCCTGCTTTAATGAATTAAAGTATAGAGGTAAATCCTTAGAATATTTCGAGTTTTTTAAATTGATAACTGCAAGCATAAAAGATGGCTTCAGATTAAACAGTGAAAGCCAAATATAATCAGGGAAGTAATGAGCAGAAGATTTTTCTTCCAGTTTTTTTTTATCTTAATTCGGGCAATCCAATGTATACATTCATTGTCGATATATGCACATTGGTGCACCGAGGCCAGGTTTTAAATGACCAAATGTGGTCCTGACAAGGTTCTACGTTAGGCCTACAAGTTTAAGATATGAAAATATCTTAAACTTTTAAGGTTTAGGATGGGACCTCGATTGAATAGAAGTTATCATTTCTTATATTATCTCAAACCCCATTTAAAAGAGGCCTACATCCAAAGGTCCTGACATCAGTAAGATCAGAATTTCAACTGGAGTTAGCTCCACTGATCCCGGCTTGAAAAAACCGTATTCCGTTGTTTCTTGAAATTTCGATACCAATCTTGGTCTACGTCGCGATGAATGACTTCCAGAAAAATCCAACCCTCTCCGTCTTCTACATTCCATGGTGACCACAATTGTGGATGAAATTTCAGTTTCATTTTCTGGGTGGTTTCGGAGGAACCCCTGAAAAGATTCGGATTAAGTCCCCGTCCTTCCGCGTGCCCTCGGATATCCTTGGACGATGTCGAAGAAAACCGCGTAAACCCTGGGGACTTTTCCAGTCAGCCGTCCGAGTCTAAACCGCAGCCGATGGTGCCCGACCTCCAGGAGCCCCTGAAACTTTCGAGAACCCAGGAAGTCGAGCGAGGTTCCGAGTGCTGATCTCGGGGTGGGTCGGCCTTAGCTGGAAAACGGAAGGGGGGTTGTTGCGTCTGGAAATACTCGGAGCCGTGAACTTAACATCCCGGGGTGGTTCGGTTCATCGGGTTTTGGGTGAGAGACGGGCCAGACAAATGCAAGGACGCCGGGCGGGGTTAAGGAGTCCCTCTTCAGGGTGGGGTACAGGAGGTGGGTACACAGAGGGCGTAATTCGATTCTCGCACTCGGAGGAACGCGGTACAGAGCACCGCGGGTTTGGTTAGCGGCGCACCAGACCAGGTCGAGGCGAGGGGCTCGATAATGCTTTCCCATTAATTTAAGATTACCCCTGGAACGTCTCCCAGCAGTCCATCGGCTCCGACGTCTCCTCGCTCTCTCTCTCTCTGCATTGGGAAAAAATTCACCCAGTCCATGCTATACCGTTAAGGGAACACACAGGTTTTACGCGGTTACATTTTTGTGCTTCACTTCGGTCGACTTACGGATAAGCTAAACGAGCAAGATATCCTTACTTTCGGTATGGCATTACCGCTATTACAAAAATGAAAACAAATGCTTGCTCGTTGGAGATACGAACCGCTGCACGCGGAGCTTTGGAATAGCCATTCCGTGCAATTCTCAACGTAGGGCGATACAGTTGTCGATGTAAATACAAACGTCGCTAACGTCGCGGGCTGTTTCGAATGGTATATCGGCTAGAAGAAATTGTTTCCACCGACGACGGTTTTCGCGGCTCCTTTCGCATCACCTTAAAAAGATATCGCTCGTCGGTCTTCAGCCTTCGAGAGCGACGCTTTACTCGTCGGAGCAAAAGAGATCGCCCGACCAAGATGCTGCGCGACGTAATAAGCCCCAGAGAGGGGCGCATTGTTCTCCGGATGAAAGTCAAGCCTTACATAATACTTTCACGCCTTCCCGATGTGTACCACTTCTCCTCGAACGAAATCAAAAGTACCTTGCCGCGGCTATATCATCCTCGATGTTGACGCTCCGGGGCTCGGACCCGCTACATCGCCTCTTGCGTAACGCCGCGAGGATTATCCCCGACTTCTTTGACCCTGTGCCGCCTTTCTGCAATTTCCGTCATTTTCATTTCCTCATCGCGCGCACCTTGCGGCCGTCGGCGCCGCTCTTTGATGGACTTTCAAGTTCAATAACGCGCACTTTCTCCTCGCGCGGCCACCATGGGCGCCGGGTGCGTGGCTTGCGTAATTGTCGGGGTACATCGACTCTTGGCATTGACCGAATTGACTTCGCCTTCCTGATGCTTGCTTTCCTGGGAAAGTGGAGGATGTAACTAAGGCTTGTGTAACGCCGTATGAACAATGCCAAGACTCTTGACATTGACCGGAGTTTATCGCCTTCTCGTTTGGGCGCAATCACTTTTGACATTAACTTGTTTTATATTTCTACAATAGTTCTATTATTTCGTTTTGTAGGTTTTAGATATATCAGGCGTTACATATAAAGCCAACACTCTAGCAAGGAAGCAATATGGGCAGGTCTACTATTTGATACATTTTTCGAAATAAATTGAATTGTTTAAAAATGGCGTCGATTGAACCGCGTTCATTTGTTTCGTCGAAGAATAAAAAGTTAGTTTTGCGGTTGACCTTTCTCAATGTCATCTGGCATTATGCATACCATAAACTTTAGGTAGCGTGACGGATAAAAGATAAAATATGTTGACAGCATATTTACATGCACAATCGAGCGCGAGGCCGATCGAATATTTCATAGTGACACTTCTGAAATCCTGACAAGGCGAGCCGACTAAACATTTAGAGAACGCGCGACAACGACGGTCGCTCATAAAGGAGCCTCGTAAAAGGATTTGCATGAGAAAAGGCAAAATCCTTGGGGAATTTAGCATAAGAAACCAGTTTTTTGGGCCCGTTATAACGGCAAGGCGAGTTCAGCGGTTTAACGGAGAGCGCTGATTTAACAAACGGAAGTGGAGGCGGTGTAACGAGTTTTGCGAGTAATGTCTTTATTAACTTATTAATGCAGGGCTGGTCCCGGGTCTCAGTGCTCGGTCTCACGCGAGTTGCCGGGCAATTGCTTTTGTTACGTGACTTTGTCAGGAGGGGCGTGAACATCTCCCGGGACCCCGCGAAGCTTCAGAGGATCACCGATTTTAGTTGATTTTTAATGGTGATTCCTAAGCGCCGCTTAACAATTAATTCCGATGAGATGAATTCGTAATGTCACCGAGTAGGGTGATCATTTAATTCCAGTAGAGGCCATACAGCCAGTCTCGAGGGTAATATCTTAAGAACTGATTATTTCCTTTGTTGCGTAACTTTTCCGAAAGGAGTGACAACATCTTGCGACATTTCACTAAATTCGCAAGATTTGTCGATCGGGCAATGTTTTTGGACGACCTATTCGCCTTATCTACGAATGAATTTCATTAATCATACCATAGTTCGAGCTGTATCGGTAAAGTCTAGCAAATGGAAAGCTACACTTTAATGGCGCGCATTGATTTAGCAAACACCAATGGTGACGGTATAACGAGTTTTGAGAGTAACGTCTTTATTAACGTATTAACGCGGGGCTTGTCCTGGGTCTCATTGCTTGGCCTCACGCGAGTTGCCGGGGCAATTACTTTTGTTACGTGACTTTGTAGAAGCAGGCGTGACTATCTCCCAGAATCTTGCAAATCTTGCCAGGCTCATTAATTAAAAGATTTTCTCGAGTGGTCCATTTTTAGGGGTTGCCCTACCCAAGTCGAAATTTCAGGTCTATTTTGAACTCACACATAACCTAAGCGAGCCCTCTTTTGGTCCTATTTCAGTCTTCTAGTCCCTCTCTCGAACTCCTGCGTGCTAGTAAATACTAATGAAATCCTACTTTAAGTCTCGGAGCAGAAAAAAAATGGAAGTATCTACCACTTTTAAGGTCTAAAATAGAACCTCGATTCAATAGAAGTTCACCTTCTCTGTATTAACTCAAAATACATACAGAGCATGCAATGAGAGGTTCTAAGTAGGATCAAAATTACAACTCGGGTAATCCTTTCGGTACAATTAGCGCATAATACGTTTCCAGCATTTGCCTCGAACATATATGGCGTTCATGAATGCAGTCGATAGTACTTAGCATCGAAAGGGTTAAGTTGTCTTATACTAGCGAATATATATATTATTATATACTAGCTAAGCTCTCTTATACTTAATACGCGTATTGTTAGCAGTATTATGGTAAAATCCGATCGAAGCCAGCACTTTGACGGGGCGCATCGATTTATCGAAGAAAATTAGAAGCGGCATAATGAGTTTCGCAAGTAGGGTCTTTATTAATTTATTAATGCGGGGTTTGTCCTGGGTCTTGGAGCTCAGTCCCACGCGAATTATCAGGCAATTGCTTTTGTTACGTGAGTTTGTCGGAGGCGCGAGAGTATCCCCTAGAATCTCGCGAAATCTAGGAGGTTCATCGATTCTTGGTCGATTCTTTGGGGCCCATTCGCGCCGCCTAACTATGAGTTATACTTATCACGTGCATTGTCAGGGCGCGCTACCACGCCGCTTCATCATGAATAATGGATACCGGTATAAGTAAGTGTAATGAGAGACGCACTAATTGAATCTTCCGGGGTGTAATTAATATAAACTATACGTATATAGCGGGGCAGGACGCGGGCATTAATTAGGCAGCGGAGACGCGAAGGTGCGGAGCCGAGCGAAGCCGTGCGGATTTTTCGAGGTCGTCGATTGGCAGTGACACCAGCTTCGTGACCTGACACTTGACAGGTGGTCACGACGCCACGATAGACAGCTATGGCGACCATTATGGCTGTCGTGACCATCGCCTTCTAGTGGCTAAGAGGTCTCTCAAGTGCTAACAACTAAAAAATGGGAATTTAAAAAGAGAAACGGCGTCTTCTTAAAAGTGTAACTTTCTGAGTACATTTGACCATGTCCTAAGAGCATACAGTTTTTTTTAAGTAAAAATCATTGAATCATTCCAGAGTTATACCTAATTTGCCTGAGTGTCTTAAAAAAAGGGTTTCTCGATGGTAAACGTATACACTAATATCTGAACAAATTGGAGAATATGAAGACGGCGACATCTTGAAGAGACCATGTTTCATTTTGTACCAGGGAACGGTTCATTCTTTGAGTTGGAAATTTCAAATTTTGCATGAATTGAACAACTTTTAGCCCTAGCAAGAGTGATCCATTGGATGTGTCGGAAAAATGTCAAGTGGTTTTGAGGGCAAGATTTTTTACAGCGATCCTTTACAACCTTTGACAGGCAGGGCTCCTTGACGTGAACACAGGAAATGCTTGTCTCCTTGAAGCTAGGATCGCCCTGAACGTTCCCACGCGCTCCTCCGGCAGTGATATCACACCGGGGCGATTTTATTATAATAATCGTAAATCGTCGGCATCTGAAAAAAGTCCTTACACGCGCAAGGAGAAATTATGTCGCGGCCGCAATCGCTTTTATGGCGCACCGCGGAAGATAGTGCGCGCCTCTCTTATAAAGGCGACGTTATTAACGGTGTCGTTCTTTTTAAGGCCAGTCATTTCTGTCACGTTGCGGATATTTATATCACGCATTAACACGATTTAACATTTTTTGCCGCAGTAAACTTGATTTTAACTCTTGCCGTACACTTCTTAGTGCGGGCACGGGCGGAAAGAAGAGCTCCGAGTATTGTCTTTATTTTCTCGAGATTTCGAGAAATTCGGCATCAACGTGAGTTATTGTTCGCTTGGAAACATTTTTTTAATGCAAAACCATGATTTACTTACACCTTTTCTCGACGAAGTTTTAACGTTTATCTACGTCATTTGCTTCCACGTTATAAAAGTGATCTGTTAATGAACACAACAAATTTTAAATTTTAAATCGCATTACTTGTTAAGTGGAACCTCTTATGGCACGATAGTAGGTGTAAGTTTGCAAACTATAAAAGGGGTCCAATTTGGGAAGACACTTTTTTTTACATTTAATTGCCACTTACATTCATCCCTCGTGTTTTAGAACTAACACCCTTTGTGTACACGTTTTTGTTAGAGCTGGTGAGTTCTTCTCAGATAATTATTGACATTTAAAGTAAAATCAATAAAATCCAAGGAAAAGATCGACATAACCCTGTGCAAAACAACCAGTACCGAACCCGAAAGGGTATGTTGGGAGAGGTTAATAAAACATTATTAATAATACCTTATCATTTTTTATAACGTGGAAGTTTCACATACAAAGCGCGCGGCAATTCTTTTATATCGGTGATATAATACATAAAAGTTAGAAAAATAGCTTTTAGACCGTTTTCAATTAAACCTCGGACTTGGACAATTTAATTAAACCATATGACGCTTCTTGCCGGACATCGGGACCGATCCGTCGATATTGAACTCGTGCGATTCAGCTCGCGCGATTAGGGCAGCTGCCCTCGTCTTGAAGACGGTGTCCATCGCTCGCCGACAAAAACGTTCGAATAATCCGGGGGGATCGCGCCATTTGTCACAGTCGACGGCAAGGAGAGGCGATCTCTTTCGACATCGGAGACGGAACGAATTCCGAGGAACGAGAGGAATCTTCCGGCCTCCGGTTTCACGGATGCTGCGGATCTCCTTGCGTCCTGGACCGCGACGGAGTGCAGCCGCGTAAACGCGATGACCATTGACAGGTGTCATTGGAAGAAGACGTCCAAAACAAGGACCGGAGGTCAATCGTTCTACCATTCGAGTCCGTGACGAGATGCTCGAGAGCTCCAAACGAGGCAGGGATATGCTGGCGGGATTACCGGAGAAAAAGCGGATCTACCAAGAGTTGCCAAAACCCGAGACCCGCGTGTCCATTTAAGACAGTTCCGTAATACCAGCTTGTCCGGTTTCCGATTCTCCGACGCCACGCGTTGGCGAATTGGGCGTGAAATATGGAAGTTCAAGAAGACAGGAAAGAACCGTGGGTATTAAGGGTACTACGATGACTCGAGTCGAAGTCCAAGTTTCACCAGTCATTTATAGAAGTTTTTCAATTTATCGTCACCGTGAGTATTTCATAATATAAGTGTACCGTTGGTACCGCTCTCGAAGAGGTCTTGTTTCATTCTTCATATTAAGTCGCTACAACGAGAAGGGAATTTGAGCAAGAAGGGCGGTAAAAGAAATTTGATAACGTAGCCGAGCTACTTTGTATTAACGATGTTGGGAACGTTCTTGTTTGTAAGAGGTACGTCGATAACACCTATCTGCTCTTACCTTAATCGGAGCTCTAGCTTCAAAGTCAACCTGCTTCCTTCGGCCTCTAAAAAAGCCGACTCTCCGTCCCCGTCATCAGTCTCGCCGGACCATGCGGAGCGAAAGGGCTTTCTTCCTTTTCCGAATAAAGTCAACTCTTCTTGGAATAACTTTCAGCTAACAAGAATTGTAGAAACAGGAAAAGTTGTGTAAGTTAATTCAAAAGGATCTCTTCATTGATTTGAGCCTTATATGTAATTAAAAATGACATGTAACTGCAATCGAACTAACTCACGTTGGAACACGGTATTATAAATGGAGGCACAAATTTTCCAGACCCGAGAACAAATAGAATATGCAAACCGGCGCTCGTGGGCGTAGGCATTTTTAACGTTAACCCCGCCACGGAGAAACAGCATATATTAACGCTGATCCGTTTGACGCGCCTCTTTCGTAATTGAATAAACCTCGCGAGGCCGTTACTCCATTTTGTAGAAGAATGGCCGCGGCGGAATAAAATAGAAAAGAGAGAAAAACGGGCGGTTAATAAATACCGCGGAGTGTTCTCGCATTTGACCCGCTTCGCATTCCGGACAAGGCGTCGAAAGGGCGCGGGGCAGGGGCGGGGGGTAAAGAATCGTCGGTGGACAATTTGAAGGTTAATTACGGCAATTAAGGCGGCCACCGCGGCCTCGGGAAGGGGCCGTGTCGGCTTCGCCGCGGAATTTCACGGGGTTGGGAGAAGAAAAGGAGAAACGGGTCGGTCCAAGTCGGCTCGACCGACGAGGGGGAAATCTTCGGTCACGGTTTGACGGTCCCTCTCGCGATCCGGCTCTCTTGGCCGAGGTTTCCCGAGCTGGGTGCTGGAATGACCATTGTCGGGCCAAAAACCCGAGGTCTGCGGAACGGTCGCCGGCCGAGCGAATTCCGCGGTCGGAGCGTGACGGCGATCGTGATCGACGCGTCGTCCGGCATCGCGTCACGATCGCGAAACCGAGACCGTTATTCGATGGGATCGATCGCTCCTTCCGATGACCTCTCTCGTGCCATCGGCGACTTGCGACCTCCTCCAGAACCCCTCGGTTGAAATTTTGGATCTGCACGGAAAGGAAGAAGTTTGCGCTCTTAACCTTTAGCCAACCGAATGGGGTGATCTCCCCGGTTTAGCTCCTTCACTTACAATATCGTGTGAGAGACGTGGTATGTCAATCGGGCCAAACGTGAACAAAACGTGTGAGAGACGTGGTATGTCACACGGGTCAAATGTATACAAACCGTATGAGAGACGCGTGAGACTTTGAACGTTCAGCCAAACCGTGAAATGGCCCGATGTATGACCGACATTTTTGTTGTTTGTGGCACATGCTATTGGAATTTAAATCGTAAGAGATCGACGTAAAACTGCCGAAATCCCGTGAATTCATGACTTTTTAATTTTAACGGACCAATGACGCCCTCTGTGACGCTTAGCTGTAACTAAATTTTTGCTCTAAAGACACGTGTTAGCTACGAGACATGCCAGCATTCTCTTGCAATTGTTGGTGAAAGTATTTTCCATATTTTCTCATTTGACTTTGTAGTATTCAATTTCTACGGTATTCTAAATTGTTTGAACTAGGTCCTGAAACTCTTCATTTTCAATTCTAAGCCTCCAAGAAGCATAAAACAGCGAAAACGTGCTCGGACCCCGCCATGTCGGTTCTAGTCCATAATAAATCAATAACTTTTTTGTGAAAAATGAAATTTCAGGAGTTTCAGGACTTACTTTAGGGCCTCCGTATTCACGTGGTAAAATTTTAAACGAATCAGTACACCCAATTCGGAGAATACCTTCCCCAAGGATTTGACTTCTCAGATATATATAAACTGACTCTTTCATATTACCTTAACGAAACGAAAGTAGTCTAAATTGTTTGAGCTAGGTCCTGAAACTCTTCATTTTCAATTCTAACCCTCCAAGAAGCATAAAACAGCGACAACGTGCCCGGACCCCGCCATGTTGGTTCTAGTCCATGATAAATCAATAACTTTTTTTATGAAAAACGGAATTTCATAAGTTTCAGGACCTACTTTAGGGTCTCCATATTCACGTGGTAAAATTTGAAACGAATCGCTACACTCAATTCGGAGAATACTTTCCTCAACGATTTGACTTCTCAGATATATATAGGCTGATTCTTTTATATTACCTAAACGAAACGAAAGACAGGGTTGATGATAAAGTATTTCCTTTCCTACAGTTGTCATTGCACCGGCAGAAAAAAAATGTTTATAATGACATTAAACGTAGATGTAATCAATGGAAAGCTTCCTGCAGAAAGTATACTCGCTGAAATAGGAAATGCAATTGTAGCCCGGGCCAACATAATGTTGTTACTGCTGGACCAAACGAGCGGTATCCAGTTTGCTGTCGCTAATAAACAATATTGCGACCTCGAATAATGTTTTTGTCGCCCCTGTAAAGTAATGGTCTTTTTATTGTCTATTCCGGAGATACGTTTCTGCACAACAATTTTGCTGGCCCATTTTCAAGGGTCTACATTTACTTCAATCTGTTAAAGTGTGTTTCAGTTGAATCGTTTTAACTTTAGTAAATATTTCACTCAATGGACCGAATATTTTAGATGGATGTTCCAGATTACCCTAATATTTGGAACGATCGGCCACATTATTTTACATAATCAATCAAAAGTTAATAACCAAGGAATATTGTCAAGTCAACCAAATATATGACTGTCCATATAATATCCACATTTTATGGTAGAACTAACAACAAAATTTGGGTAATTCGACCAAACATTTTTCTGTGGGTACTTAGCAGCTTGTGGACCTTGAATGTATTTTGAGATAATACAAAATAGGGCAACTTCTACGCAATAATGGTCCTACTGTAGATCTCGAAAGCGACAGATATTTCCAATTCGTCCACTTATAGGACTTAAGGTGATGCGAAGGTGGCAACAAAAAGATCTCGTTTATGAAAGTTTCCCTCGAACTGGGTGAACCGAATCGTTTAAACCCTCGCAACGTGAATACAGTGGCTATAAAAAAGGTCCTGACACTTATGAAATTTCAATGTTTTAAGAATTTGTTTACACATATTTTCAAAATTGTTTATAAAAAATTTAATTTCATGGGTGTCGAGACTTTCTTTACAGCTCCCATATTCGCGTTCTAAAGTTCGAAACGATTCGGTACACACATTTCGGAGAGGAGTTTCATGAACGATTGGTCCCTCGAATGCCACTTTCGCACCCCCTAAACTCGTATCAAGCAGGAGGTACAAGGTCGAAATTAGTACTCGAAAAGTAAAATTAATGTAAAAGAGGGCTCGGACTTCGCAGATTCAAAGTAGAGCCGAATTTTCGACTCGAATGCCACTTTCGCACCCCCTTAACTCGTATCAAGCAGGAGGTACAAGGTCGAAATTAGTACTCGAAAAGTAAAATTAAAGCAAAAGAGGGCTCGGACTCCGCAGATTCAAAGTAGAGCCGAATTTTCGACTCGGGCTTAGCCGAGATAAGTTCTGGGCCGCGATAGGGCCATCCGCGGGACCGGCCGGGTCGCCAGGATCACGAATGATTCACGGGAGTCCGGGGAGAATTTCATCGCTATCGCGAAAAGTCCGCAGGCCGCGGATGGGCGGGCGGCACCTGAGCGAATAAAAGTTGGCTGGGCGCCGCCTTGATGGAAGACGTTCAGCGGCCCGCTGATACCGGCGATACCAAGTTGGTCCGGTCCGAGGGACCGGAAGTTCGGCCTCGACCTACCTGGCTCCCGCATCTCGGGTTCCGGCGTATATACCTATACCCACGGCCGCCGGGCACTTATCCAACTTTCCTCGGGGACGCCGGGATCGCTCCGAGGGCCGAGGGTCGAGTCGTCGAAACGAGAGAAATCTCTCCCCTGACGAGCCATTGTCGTAATGCCCAGCCGACCTGTCGGGAGGGCGGTAAAAGCCGGGGAAAACGGAGCAATAGGCCCGCGAGCCGTGACGAATGCAAAGGAGCGAGCTTCCGGGTCGCCGCCGACCGGAGGGCCAGATCCGCCGGCCGAGCGCGCTATTTTTCACCACTTCATTGTCTCCGCGCCCCCCCCCGAAACCCCCCCTTTGGTGCCACCCACGAATTAAGGTGGCGCAAAACTGGCCTCTGAGGCGGCGCATTGTTTATAATACTCTTCTCCTAACTGGGGGCACCGAATCGTTTCAAACTTTACCAAGTGAATCTGGAGGTTCTGACGCGCGTGGAATGGCATTTATACAAAATTATTCCTTTCTCTCGGACTGCAACCAAGATGACGTTCACGTGTCTTTGATGTTTCACGCTCTTTGGAAGCTTGTAATCGTAATCGCAGACTTTCGAGACCTAGATGTAATGCTTTAGAACTCTGGAGCAACCGAACGTTGCGGATACGTGTGGGAGATATCTAGGAACGTTTCATAAATGTGTGCGGCGAAATTCTCGAATATCCCGAATGTCTTGAATATGGTGAGCTACGCGTAGTCTGTTGGTGCTCTCATACCTAACATTTAGTTGTCAAGATATACAACAAGTGACGCTTTAGTCAATTAGAATATACAAAATCGTACAATACCCGATGCAGTACTGCATAGCTGTCGGTATAAATACAAATATTGATAACGTGGTGCGCTGTTTCAGCTGGGATGTCGGTTAGAAAAATGTTCTACCGATGTCTATTAAATTTCTCGGTGCATTTTACATCATCTTAATGACTTTTAGGAGGGGGATTTCCGTAAATTTCGGGGAATTATTCGATTCGCGATACGGATACTTTCTTGCTTTCTGGTTCCCACCAAATGCACTTCCTAGTAAGTATTTTTCTCACATGCCGATAAAAGTATATCGCTGAATGTATGCAATTTGCCATTGTTCCTTTGTTGACGTTAACGATTATTAGATCATCCTCGAGGACATTACGGGATATTATTTTATTACAGGGGCTTGATTTAATTTGATCCATCAAGAATTGCTAAATTTCAAGGTACTTTAAGATGAAATAGGTTTTTCTTGTTTGAATACTGAAACTCGACGAGGAATTAGTTTTAATATAGACAAAAATGAATTCTTTAACATAACAGTGCTTCATTAATATTCATTTTTTTTAAAGTAAATTCTCACCTCGGTTTTCTAGTCCATCGATATTTAGTCGTCGATTGTATTGAATGATCTCTTATATTTAGATATTCAAATATTGATTACATTCATGCCGAGTACGTGACCAGAATTCCGAGCACTCCGTGAACGAGATTCTCAATTCCTTTTCCTCGAATGCAAATGCCCGTGTCGTATTATATCTAGAATTTGAAACATTGCAAGCTGATGAATTTGAAATAAAATGCATTTAAGAGATTTGTTACTAATTTCTTCTTCACTTTTGCATGAAGTACTATTTATCACGCTTGACAGATATAGTTGATTTGAACTTCCTACGAGGAGAAAGTGATCCGCGCAAGTTAGATAAAAATATATTTAGTGACATTTCTCTAGAAGATATTTTTCTGGAGATTTTTAAAGCGGTTACTAACTTCTTCTTCATTTTTGCATGATGTACTATTTATCACGCTTGACAGATATAGTTGATTTGAACTTCCTACGAGGAGAAAGTGATCCGCGCAAGTTAGATAAAAATATATTTGGCGACATTTCTCTAGAGGATATTTTGCTGGAGATTTTTAAAGCGCTTGAGAGAAGGCATTTCGACGCATTCACGTAACTCCATGAATATCGACGAATGTATTTTCTGTCATTAATACATGCATCTCTTGCGTGACATCCAATACGGATTGGCTCATGCGACTGTGACACGAGTCCAACAAGAGCCGCTGACTATCTCACAGGAATTATCGAGAAGTGGATCAACTGACCGAATGCGGTTTGCTTCCTTATGCACGTCCACGCTCGCTTAATATTAGCGTTAATCCGTCAGGTTATCGATTATCGCAGTACTGTCTACAGCGACTTAACTCCGAAGTGCAGGATGACGTGCGCGCACGTAATTCCGTATCAGGAAGCTGAATCAGTTAGGCCATGTAGAAACAATTTCTTCGTTTCGCGGGATTTAGCAACGTCACATCTACTTAACCATAAAATATAGCGAGCCATTCGAGTTCGGCCGACAGTCTAAAATAAGGTCTCTTTCCCTGGCTGACGAAAAAGCTTATATAAATCGGCTCAGAATTCTGAGACCTCATCCGGCATGCAAGACACACGTTCCTCGTCCCGCTTTCAGGATGTACTTTCCATTATCATTTTCTTTCTATTCACGGCGAGAGGAAAAAAAAAGTACTCCGCGATAAAGCAGTACCTACCCGTGCGGCATTATCATACCGCTATTATGGGGGAATTTGATTTATTTCAAGGCAACGGTGTTAATTCCGCATCGATTATTTCTTAACGAGTCTCCGCAGTCTATCCACGATATCGTTTCCTATGAGCACCGGGTACTCCACCATAATCGCACGGAACAAGTGCATGGTACTTCGCAACGAGACGTTTCCTTCATCGGTGTATCATTTTTCCACCATTAATTCGATCGCAGCTTAACGAGTTTCATTTTATGACGAGATTTAGATGATGGCAATTAGATCCCGGTGCTCTAGATTATTGTTTCTTCTTCCAAGCCCACCTATTTCCTGTAAATCCGAAGGAGAGCCCGCGCCGGCAAGATAACTAGTTCGAACTGACAAAATGAAAAAGTTAACGTAACCGAGAATCTCCATCGATTGGAAGTTAGTAGGTCGCCATGAGTGAGGAAATTGTCGCAATCACAGTAATTCACCGGTATCCCAGTAAAACAGGCGAAACTATCAAGTGGATCGGAAAAAACTTAAAGAATCTCAAGAGTTTGTTAAAGATTTCGCAAATCAGTAGTATCGCTCAACCACAGGCGCAACATTTCCCCGAGTTCCAGAACTTCACGCGAGGCTTCCTCCGCTCATCAGGAAGGGAGCATTAACCCACTGGCAATTAATTAAGAAATCGGATATCCAGAAAAGTGAGAAGGAAATGGCACATCCCGGCGGTTTTCAAGTAGCTCCTCGAGATAATAGGTTTTCACGGAAGGTAGCCCGCTACTTCCGCACAGGAAATGCGAGTCCGCTCGCGTAATCGGCTAGCGGGCAAGGGCCTCTTACGAGGTCCAGGAATCGTGTTTTAAGGTCGCCTTAAGGAGGCAGAGCTCGCCGGGGCATTCTTCGATTCGACGTGTCGTCGCATTTATTGCGGCCACCCGCCACATTACGATGGATTATTCACCATCGAGCAGCGCATAACGGGCCGGGCCGCATACTTGCGCGGCGCGCCGCACCGGGTATCATAATGCCACACGTACGGCGCACACCTGCGCATAATAATGATTTCCATATAAAACGAGAAAGGCGCCCATACGCGATGTCCCTTAATGAGCGATTCCCGAGGGATTCGCTTTTCCGGGGGCAGGACCGCGAAAGGCCGCGAGCGCCGGTCCCCCTTTCGGCGAAGAGGTCCTGCCTTGTCGCCCCTGCGAGTCCTTACGAGATCGACGGGCACGTCGCATTTCCACCTAGAAATGGCTCGGATCAAAGGTCCTTCGATGATATGTCGTCCGAACGACGCCGTGCCACCGTAGGTCCATGCAAATCGTCTTCGAATGCGCGGTGATGGGTTGTGATCGCTTCGACTCTCGGGATTGCCACCCTAAGACTTTGCATAAATGTCGAAACCCTTCCCAGACTCTGACGCGAAGTACTACTTAACCAGTCTACTGCCAGAAGAATGTTAAAAAGGTGGAATTCCCCCTGAAATTGAGAAACATCTCTAACGACAAATATTCCTAATGGCTTGGGATAATCTTGGCACAGGGCGTAGCTCCTGGGACAACGGTATCAATTATTAGCCAATATCGAGTCACATAATATTTCGCGTCGTTATAAATATTAAATGCAATATATTGGCACAATATAGGACAGATATGACTGAGCACGTGATATCTTGTTACGATACGTCAACAATATTGCATGTGTATAGCTTTAGCATATTACGGTGCAACATTTTGGTCAATGAATTTATTCCCTTTCTCGCGAACATGTGTTCCATCGTTCATTTTAGAAGTAAAAATTGTCAAGGGGAGTCAGGGTTTGTAAAATGAGTTTGCGATAACCTGGACCAAAGAATACGCCTAGGGCAACAACTCGGGAAAATGAATGAAAATTCAGGCTAAATCGGAAACTCTTTCTTCTTCGTCGGAATCTTAAAAGTGACAGGACATTGCCTGGGCGTTTGCGAGAGATGTACTAAAATTTCAGTTGGTTCAATTCAATTTCAACTGGTTTGAGAGTTCGTGCCACCTTGACGTCTGAAAGTACCGCGCGAGGTGACACGTGCGAGACGGTGCCCTAGGCCGGCCGAGAGATTTTAGGGAGCACGTCCTCCGACGTCACGTTCCAGGAGCAGAGCCTCGGCAGCGAGAAGGACTGCCGTGACAAATTGCACGTAATTCACGAGTCAATTTCACCCGTGGTCGTTTGAATGGCGGCGCATCGACTCAGGGCGTAACGGTAGCCTTTATGCGGTTCGCGCCGGGGCGACATTTTCCACGTCGAGGCGGTGCGTGGGGCGCGTAGGGAGCAGGCAAAGAGAGAAAGGCCGAAAGGCCGAAAGACGGAAAGGGAGACCGGGAGGGTACGCGCTTCTTTTGCGTATTCCGCGGCGGACGAGCGTTGCGTGTCGGGCGGTGCGCGGCATTGAATACGAAGGCACTATGCGCTGGATTCCAAATAGCCGTGGGAAGTACCGTGGCCCCGACGACTTAAGAATACTAAGCGCCGAGCTTGCGTAGGAGCTTGCCCGCGACCGAGCTTTGGACTCGGCTAAACTTCACTCCCGGAACGTACCTGTCCCCGGCCGATGCATGAATACCGAGATCGGTCATGTCCGCCCATAATTTATGGGGTCCCGCTCGAGTCGGGCTAATAGTTCCAGAGACGGCTCCCGTCTCGTCTCGCGCGCCACGACGCGACATGGCCAAACCCCTGCGACTGCCTGGAGCTTTCCTCCATGTACAAGTACTCCTATGTACCTGGATACTCTCGGCGGGCGACACGTGCGCCCGAGTAAACGTCAGATGAGAGGTCAATCTTGTTGGAGAAGTCGGATCCGTGATCCGAGGCTGACGTTAGGGGTCCGAACCTGAAGGAGTTGTCCAAATTCGTTGACTTTAGAGGACGCGACAATTCGGAATGATTTCAGTGGAGGTCCGTATTAAAGTGATGGGTCTTTAACTCGAACGGATTTAAGGTGATGCGAAAGTAGGAGAAAGAAAGAAAGGAAACTTCGCCGATGTCGGTAGGGACGGTTTTTCTAGTTTCTATCCGAAACAATGAGCGACGTTCTAGACGTTTATGGTTGTACCTACCGCTGTATCGCCCTGAATTGAGGATTGCACGGAATGACTTACTTTACATATCGTTTCAATGGAATGATTACAAAGAGGTCGAGGTCTAAAGCTCAAGATATCTCGCGAATTCCTAATTTTAGATACTTTAATCAACTACGACGCGAAATTTGACTCTAGAAGCGCGCGATACCCGTCGAATAAACCAGCATCCTTATGCAATCTTTCTTATGAAACTTCCTTACACGTTTTCCCATCTATGTAATAATCGTCGACTAACATTCTAATTTGTTATAAATGATAAAAATCTTGATTTCCGATTCTAAGGCTTCAAAAGATGTAAAATATCCGAAACATGTGCGGACAGCGCCATGTTGACATTAGTTCGTGATAATTAAAATGAATATATTAATAAATAATTTTGGTATTTCACGGGTGACAAGACCTTCCTTCGGACCTTCACGTTCACGTGGTGAAATTTCAAACGATTCGGTAGTCGGAGAAAAGTTTCATAAACGATTTCACCCCTCGGACGCCACTTTTACGTCGCCTTAATGGTATAATTGGTTCATCGGGTAACGAGGATTTCCTATCCGATGGAGACGAGCAGGTGTCCGATCTTTTTTCAGGCGCTGCTAACGATCGCAACCACTCATTAGAGGTAAATCTGACCCTACGTGTCCCATTGTCTACGTTGTACCGTTTCGAATGCTCGAACGGGGTCAATGAGCAAGATCGGAGCAAAGCTCGCTGCCATCTAAATTAATGACACGACCCTGAAATCTTCCGCGCATTATTCATGCGGCAACCCGATATACCGTGCGAAAGCGTTGAGCCTAATAAACGTATAAATTCCAGAGGAGGTGTGCGGCATTACCGCTATTCTAAAAGTAGACCTGTACGGTTACGCACGTATCCGATCTACCCGGTAGACGTTCACCGGCGAACTTGGGCCATTCCGCACGTAAGCGGTTGCTCGAACCGAAAAGTGGTTTGATCGATCCCGTGAAAAATACAGTTATGCAGTTACGCCGGCCGACCACAGATCTGCAGTCCACGGTTGCACTATCCCGTACAACTTCCACATTTTCCGCGTCCGTTTACGTTCCCGAACCCACGTCCTGCCAGATCGCCGGTACAACTTCTTTCTTCGGAAAGATAATTCGGTCATAACAAGAAATTTCACTTGCTTCCGCAAGCGTTAACGCTTGAAAGTGAAGCGGCAAAATATTGTACCGGGAACGTTTTCTTTGAATGAACGACAAAAAGAGGATTACCTCCCTAGGGCAACATGGATTCCATTTGTGGTTGTAATATTTTTTTCTACCAACGAGAAACGATATATTGCTCGTTCGATCGAGGAATGTCAACGGCATCGTCTTTGGCTATTATTACAAATTTATTCCCCAATTTAGCAAGCATTTTTCCGAAGGAACCTCTGCTATGGTCACATCCACGTCCGTTACTATTGCAAACATTTCCGATATTGGCGCAATTGTTACCCACCAAATACGGTTACATAATATAACTATAACATACATGTAGTATATGAGTAAGATTTGTAATACTATTTCCAAAAGTTATATAACACTGTTATAAAACGAATAATGTAATGTATACAAAACGGTAACATGATATATGTTATGTTAATATCATATAACTGAATTGCTTCCAAGTTTGTAACAATGTTACCGAACGGCAATAGATCGACGTTATACGATATTAATGTATCTTTTGAATAACATTCGTTATATATCATGTCATTCCAGGGTCACGTTACTGTAACAAAGGGTGTTTGGTGGGTACCACGGTAACGGCGAAATTGATACGAAACGGTGTCCATTGTTAAAAGTGAAAACATTCCGTCTTTCCCGTGTACGTGCGGCGAAAGGAAATCCTTGGATGAAAATCCGCTGGTTAGACCCAAGCCCAGCCCAATCATAGTTCCCAGTATGTCGAATCCGGCATTCCTGGCGAAGACGAGCGGAATGCCGCCAAGTCTTGGGAGGTTCGCGCCATACGGTCGACCGGGAGCATTCCGTCCCGTGATTTTCTCCTCTTCCGAGATCCGCGGCCAATCGCGAGCTCGATCTAGCATTGCTCGAGCAGAGACCAATTTCTCGGCCGATCGTCATCGCCGCGGCCGCGGTCGAGGCCGCAGTCCGCGGCCAACCACCGCGTGCGCCCGAGAACAAGTGGCATCCGCGTGAACAGGTTGCTCGCGACATGGAATTATTTCCCGTTACCGAATCGAACCGGACAGGCGGAGCACGCGAGTCGTGTCCCCGGCTTTCTCGTCTCTTTGCGACTTTGCGCTACTCTTTAAACGGGAAAGCCATCCCAAGTTGAAATTCCGGCCCTACTTTGGAACCGCGTGACCTAAGTAAAGCCCCGCTTTTGGTCTCGTTTCACTCTTCAAGTCCTAGTTCTTCACCTTGTACTTTTCTCTTAGCACGAATTCAATCTAACTCTGCTGACCTTGTACGTTCCACTTAACAGGAATTAAATCCCACCACAGGGATAAGAGTAGAAGAAATGGAAATGTCTGCCACTATAAGGTGAAATGAAACACGTTGGGTTGATCGACGTCGGCGAAAAAGATTTTTCCAAGTACCTACGTTGCCGACGTTCGTTTTTATATTCGCAGCTGTGTCAAATTATTTTGGACATTGCACTTAATGGCATACTCCATTTGTCGTTTTCGGGAAATCATTATACAGAAATCGAAGTTTAACTCCAGGCATCATCTGGATTCGTAGTTTCTGAGGCCCCAATTGAATGCAGAGGGAACCTCTGCGCCATCTGTGATTTCTGTGTCTACTAAATTTTCACTCCGAGACTTTGTATTACCATTGTTTTAGCATAGCAATGTGGAAGACACTTTTTTTTCCCCTTTATCTCGTTCAAATGCGAATTTCTCGATTACCGGGAGTGTTCTAAATTTTCGTACAATTGTCCTAAAACTTTCGTTTCTCATATTAGAGCATTAAATAATTGTATATCGATCGAAATATGAGAACTCAACGTCATTTTGGCTCTGGTCTGAGCTAAGTGAACAAATTTTCTTAAAAAATCTACATTTTGAAAGTGTCAGGATAATTCCTAGGTGCTGATGAGTCATTTGTCAATTTCAGACAGTTCGTTCTAATACCCTAAAAAAAAAGTGTCTTATTCGAGTCGACTGATTTGAGAGGGGTTTCACTTCACGTTAAGGCTTAAAGTATGACTTCGGTTGTATAGAAGTTGCTCTTCTTTATGTTACCTCAAAATCCATTTAAAAGGTCTAAAATTGAAAGGTTCTCGGTATGATTAACATTTTTACTCGGATTGGCGTGGACTGAAACCAAGTCGGGATGACTGCAATAGTTCCCAACATTTTTGAACTTCCACGACAGGACATTCAGCTCGATTTTGTTAAGATTTTAATTATTATATAAATGCATGTAAATTAATTAAGATTTGTCTATGTAGGAAGAATTGCGTTAACCCAAGTCACTGTTGAGTACGTTTGTTGGAACGATGGAACCACCACGTCCGTTTACTTCAATCGCAGGTATTCGGGAGTTTTATACATGAATGTGCTTTAATGCATATGCAACATCTCGACTGTTTCGAACAATTACATGCATTCATTCATAAACGAATGCAAACCTGCCTCCTGGTTCTTTGGTCATGGAAATTATATGTACGGAAAATCAATAACAAACTCGGCAATCAACCCGGGTCACGATTCAATATCTTCGAACGCTTTACTTATTACAGTGGCCCCTCGAATGCCTAAACCTGTTATTACAGAGCGGCCAATGCGCAAATTTGATATGTAAATCGGTGGCAATCACTGCACTACCGGAATACCAGTCATTAGACTTTCTGCAAAATCAAACGGTTGGCTGCACGATTGCACGAAGAATGCAACCATGTCATGTTCGATGCACTTTTCTGGGAACGCAAATCTGATATTGTGTATAATATCAGCAGGATTTGTAACATCCTCGCGTGCGGAAAATTACAAACAATTCGAATCTCGGGCAATTCGTCACATTTTGCACGGAAGGAAAACGAGAGGCTTTTTACGCTGAAAACTTAAAAATGTCATTTTCTCCCCAAGACTCAATGATGCGTTCAGGCCTTAAATCAAAGGCACATCCCTCTATAACATTTTTGTCAGTCTTTCTTATGACTTGTCTATTACTTCAATTTTAAACTAGCTTAGCTGGTCTGCTTCTACGAATTTAAATACAGGAATCTAGAAATTCAAGAGATTCCCAGTTCTCAATTTTCAATTACATTTCCGTACTCTCACAGACGATGCTTCCTTAAGAAAATACCCCGCTAGAAACATAGATTTCATTGGTTTTTAATAAACAAACTTATTTTAAAATGACAAATTTCATGCGATGATCACTGGAATATTTGTAAAATTCTTAACAAATTTCCAATTGTATGATACGTTTAATCAGACATCTCTTGCTTATGCTTATGAGGGGGTAGAACCTGTATATTCAATACATCAACGAATCCAGTTCTCCCAAACTTATTGCAATTTTGTTTTCGCACGTTCCGTGCCATTTCGCGTAATTTGTTCTACAGACCACGTAAGTCAGCGGACCCACGGTGCCGAAATTGAAATATAAATCATAATTATGTGCCGACAGTTGATATCTGGCTCCCTCACTTCGGGACCATTCTCGATTTCGGTAGGCGAGATCGCGTTATCGGGATCGCGATTCCGCTTTTCTCGGCTCTTTCAGCGTGAAAGCCGGGGTGGCCGCGTGGCGCAATGACGCGGAAACTGCGCCACAATCGCGGCCGGCGATCGAGCCGGAAAGATCGCAAAGAGAGAAGCTGCGGCCGCCTGTCATGACGGTCGTATTGTGCGTCGATTGTCCGCGGATTCCAAAGAAATTGATCGTGCCGCGAGTCGCGCCCCTCATCGCGCTCTGGGCTGGGCGTTGCGGCCGACGCGGACATTCCGGTCCGTTTCGTCCCGGCCAGGCTCGAGGATAGCGACGAGCAAATGCAAGACCAAGACCAAAAGTACTATGGTCTTGATCTCGGTCTTGGTGTTGCATATTTTCCTCTCACTTGGTGGAGTTTAGGCGAAGGGCTGTTCACGTGGGAATCAGCGAAAACGATTTCATTCTTTGGGAATCAATTGCCTTTGATTTCATACGATAAGCAACAATGCCATTCGGTAGCAAGTGACGTTCGGTCTTAACCCTTCCGTTACTAGCGCCGACTATAGTAGGCATCTGCATGACGACCTTCGTGTACGAGCGTCGACTTTAGTCGGGAACAAATTCTACCATATCTGTAGAGTATCTTTTGATTATATTGACTCGTATCGGATTAATCATCCTGAAAGTATATTTTGAACATACGGAACAGAGTTTGGCTAAAACCATTTCCTTCCTTGAGAATCGATTGCCTTTGATTTCATACAGTAAGCAACAATGCCATTCGGTAGCAAGTGACGTTCGGTCTTAACCCTTCCATTACTAGCGCCGATTATAGTAGGCATCTGCATGACGACCTTTGTGTACGAGCGTCGACTTTAGTCGGGGACAAATTCTACCATATCTGTAGAGTATTTTTTGATTATATTGACTCGTATCGGATTAATCATCCTGAAAGTATATTTTGAACATACGGAACAGAGTTTGGCCATCGGGACGAGACGAGAAAACCAGCTATTGGGATAACTTTTAATTTCTCAAAGGTTTAAGGTTAGACTTTCATTTGGAAATTTAATAACGGAATAATACGACAAAACAATTGTTATTTAACACTTAGAAAAGTGTACATACAAAAGGCAGTCAAGGAGGCGTTGTTCAGGCGGAAGACGTAAGTTCGAACCCCGAAGACTGCCAAAGCGCAATGTGCACCCTTTCGGCGTGGTGTTGCGTTCAGTGGTGGTTGTCTGGCGGAGCGGACTGCCGGAATGAAAGGGTTAAAATTGTGACAATGTTTTGGTGATTTCCAACAATTTCAGTCGATTTTCACGTGATTTCGAGCATTAAAATCCATGATTTCCTGAGTGAATACCCCCTCGAGTTTTGGTCTTGATCTCGCGATTATGGTCTTCGTCTTGCATACTCAAGTTAGGATCTTGCTCAGTCGAGTCTTGGTCTTGCAATTGTAGTCTGGCATGGTCTTGGTCTTGGTCTTGCAATTGTAGTCAGGCATGGTCTTGCAAAAAGCACTGCAAAAAGACTGCAAGACCAGGGACGATTTTGTTCATTACTAATCAAGGATTCCTATCCGCGGGTTACGCGGCGGCACGTTTCGGCCGCGGATTGTCTTCGGCTACGGATTAAAGGGACCTGCCCGTGAAATGCGCCGTGTCCAGTGTACGTGCCGCCATTGTGCGGCCGTCGAATATTCAATTCCGCGGCACCTCTACGAGCTACGAAATAGTCCCCGCGTGCGGAAGGGCTGTCGAAAGCGATCGCGTCACTGCCGCGCGTAACGCACCATGTCGCGCTCGCCGAATCGACATGTCTATGCCTAACGTCCCACAATTACACACAATGCCGGATGCCATGTGCGGATCATCCGTGGTTCGCCAGAAAACCATCCGATCGACGACCGATGTCGAATTACGAAGGTACACGTAGATTTGACGCGGGCAATTCTTACTTAATGTTTCTTTCGGTTCAATTGTAAACAAATTAAACAAGCGAAATGCATACACTTGTGGTCCATCATTCCTGCTACTATAAACATTATAAAAAGAAAAACGAATGTTCACTGTAGTCATTATTCTGGGTTTACATTTCATCGTTGGAGAAACATGGGGCAGCGGCTACGGAGATTTAATGATGTACATTATTTCGACTGAACTATATGTTAGAAATAAATCAAACCTAAACAATATGTATACTCGTAGCTACAGGGTGGAACTCATTCGTTCAAACAAATGAACAACTTTAATTAAAAAAACAAACTGAATTAATTTTATAAATTAATAGAGACAACTTTTTGGGTAGAAAATTCTATTCATATAACGTTTTTAGGCATAACTTGGGGAATTTTCATTCAAAAGTGATAGGGAACTTTTCATATAATGTCTGAAGATAAATTATCGTTCTGCACTTGTCGGACCCTGATGAGTAATCGTTATCCTTAATTCGTATAATATATGACAAACCACAAAACACGGTCGCGACGTCAAATACGGATATGATAGATAATTTGATAGGAATACTTCGCTTGATCGAAAACTCCTGAAGTAACCGATTAGAAGAACATTTGAGTTGAAAATTTCTCCCGTGTCCAAAACAACCCGGGAGGTTAGGGAACGTGAAAAACGATTGAAAATAATCTCCCAAATCCGAGTTTCGGAAACGGGACAGCTTTCGTTCCCGCGGAATCTCTTTCGAATCAGGGATTTGGGGATGCGGAGAGAGGGCGAGCGATCTCCCTAAGTGTAAATTTCGCATCCGCGGAGGGTTAATTCTTGGCTGGCACGCAGATGTGACGAAGAGGGGTCGCAAAAAGCGTGGAAGAGGGGATTCCATCCCCCAGGATCCAGGAACAGGGACCGGGCCGGGTTGCGGAATCCGTAACACGCCAGCCCGCGGAGAGACGAATGTCTCGGGGCGATCAACAAGGGGGAATTTTTGAAAGTTAAATGCGCAGGGCGTGCCGATTCGTCGCGCGCCAGAAACGGGAGAAAGAAAGAGGCGAAGGGAGGAGACGCGAAGTGCCCGGCGAGTCGGGAAACGTTAAAAGTATGAATGCATGCAATTCCGCGAATTGCATCGCCGTCTAGCCCAGGCGCGGGGAGAAAGAGTCCCGTCGAGGGCAAAGGGCGATTGAAAACGTTGGCGTTGGTTCAAGACTCTTCTTATTCAGGCTTCGTATACATGCTAAATTCAGCCTATCTATAATACCAGCCCCCCGGGTAAATTCAACTAGGACGTAATATCCGACAGATACGAGGGCGGCGGAGATGCCGAGCCTCGAGTGAGGGCAGAGCCGGAGAGGCGCGCGAGAAGGAGGACGAAGAGAGCCCGGCTGGGAGGGACGCAGAAGGAGAAACGGAAAAGTCGAAGGAGGAAAGATCGACTGGCCACGGTTCGCCCTGATAATCACGAGTGAGCCCGTAACGCGGCCGCTTTGCCGGCATAATGCTCGGCACGAAACCCCGGGGTATTCGAGACCCACTCTCCGCTGGGAATCCGCTCCGGCATTTACTTCTCGAGACCTCCGAGGGTACTTTGTCATCCGCAACCTCGCGCCGGGTCACGGGGGCATCTATCGGAGTCCTGGATTTTTTCCGGAGGGCGAAGAAGGTGAATCGGGGAAAGGCCCTACCAGAGATCCCGTTCACGGGTGCGGACCTCCGCTGGAGTGACCAGGTACAACGTCCCCAGGGCCCAAGCCCCCTCGAAGACGTTCATCCCCTAGGAGCCTCGTGGACGAACGCGAGGACTGGAGCCTAATACGAGAATTTAACACCTTGCCCCCGTCGCGGTTTTCCATTAGGAACCGGCAACTCCAGACCGCGTTGATAGAATTGTATGAATTTCTTCCAGCTAAAGTAGAAACACATAAATTGGTTGACTCGGGAAAAATTCTATCGTTTCAAGTAAATAGTCGTCCGCGTATAGATGTAATTCTACGTGTCGGACGCTACTCGGTGGTCGAGTCGGGTTCCATTTAAATCCCTGTGATAGCTTTAATGGGTTCCGACCTACCCCCGTGCAAAGTCTGAAAAGACTCTTTACGGACCTGCCGAGACGGCGGGAGCCGCTTCTTCAGGGACCGACTTCGTCTCGGCGTAACGCGGAATTCGATAAACAGCGGACATTCAGGGAGTATTTGCAGGCACATTATCCGATGATTTAGCCCATCAATATACGCGTATTATCCCGCGCGTCCATATCTTCCCAGTGGCTCCGGAGGGCCGATAAAGAAACCTTAGCCCGCTCCGGTGGTCCAATAGTAAAACGCTCAATTTAGCGTATTTAGCTAATCGAAGGCCGTCCGCCGGCCGCACGCGGCTTGCGGCATTCCGCGCGCGGAGTCCGGCCATAATCCGGCGATGAGGATGCGTCGTGAGCGGCAACGATTACGGGGACGCGCGTCGCGTTACGTGTCGGCTCCGGACGCGGAAAAAGTACGACTTTACACGGCGCGTTAAGTCCGGCGTAACGACCACCCGCAATTACACGACGGCGGATACCCGCGGCCGCGTCAGCACGCGGAACCGCCGCGTAAACGGGACGCGGTCAGGAACGGGCGGTTATCGCCGCGGATTTTATTGCGCCGGCGCGATCGGTATTGCGGGATGAGCGCCCGGATTGACCGCGCGGGCTTTCCGCAAGGCGCGCGCCGGTGTCCCTCGTACATCAGATGAGAATGCCTGGCGTTTCGTGCCCGAGAACTTAGCTTCGATTTACATTCGTCATTCGACATAACGGCCGCATACGGTACGGTTCCGCAATGCGCGACCCGCTACGCGCGACCGCGACGCGGCCCTCCCGCAATGCACCCATGAGCACGCGGAAATATATCCGGAGTCGAAATTATCGATCCAGGTTGAACCTCTAAATACTTTATTCTTTCGTCCATATACGATATCAATCGTGACGATTATCCGTATACGATATCAATCGTGACGATTATCCATATACGATATCAATCGTTACGATTATCCATATACGATATCAATCGTGACGATTATCCATATACGATATCAATCGTAAAACTTCTTAACTTCGATTTCTTAATCTTGGGATTGTTATATTCCCATTAAATCGGCAAACATTTGGCCAATAGAAGATTAAAATCCCCTGTTAAGTGGCCACCAAAAATCGATCGATTAATTCGAATCTCGCGTTAAGTAATCCTCGATTAATGATTATTATTCGAATATTGCTGCCACCGGCTCTCAATTTGTCGGCAGGAACTTCGGTTTGATTTAATTGAGTAACAAGGAGATATCATATCCATCTGGTCAGGAATTTTAATCAGCTCTGTACAGGTTAATCTGGAACCAAAATAAGTAGACACGTGTTCGAGCATTCATTCGAATTGGTCTTATTTTTCGAGTTATTAACGTTTAAAGTTGTATAGATATGTACATTTATCGAATATGGATACCTTTGGGGTAAACCGACACAAACGAGCGTCGATTGACGTGAGGAGAGCTTCCCCGGTGTACTTGCTGTATTGTGTGTTCGATTCTCATTTTTTGTCCGTTTTTTTTTCAGCTTTCACTCCCAATAATCATAAAAAATTGATATTAACACATTTCCGGCACGTAAACTTTCCATGGTAATTTAGTTTACTGAAAACTTAACGCGAAAAGTAATAAGATAAAAAATACAAATAAATGAATAAATTTTACATTACGAAACATCACAAAGGGTCACGTTTTACCTTTCCTGGGAAATTGCTCAAAATACATTACTATTCTATTTTTACGCGAAAAATATACTAAGAACATCAAATAGTGACATCCATAGCTTATTAACATCCACGATAAATTGATTAGCATTACCCACAACAATTTGCAAAAACAAATACTATATTTCCAACAATGTGATCGCGATGATTGCGTACTCACTTGAGGGTCTAAATTATATTTAATATGTTTAATCGGAATTTCAAAATTAGTCTTCAATAATTAAAAAATAACATTAAATTCCATTCTTTCTCCAGCAGTGGATAGTAGTCGACTTCAATAGCTTTGTTAATGATATTACGTGGATTTTGCAATTTACAGTTTCCTTTTGATCATCCCTTTCCATCGTCAGTTCTGTGACTGATTACTCGTTCTTCCCCCCCGTCTAATATTGTGTTGCAAGTGCATTGTTAGTTCCTTATGCACTACGTTTATACTAATTATTATAATCTTCGTGGCCGTGTTATTAGCTCAGTTCTTTAGATAATAAACTCCAACTCTAACCTCTTCCTGGGTCTTTCTCGCGCCACGACGTGATGCTCTCACGCACGGCCTCGACACGTTATTAGCTCGCGTGTGCTTTCGGTCTTCTTGCCATGGGATTTGCCATGGGATCACAACTTACTGGGAAAGCCTTAACCGACTAGTATTAACACCGGGGAAAAATAACGCGTTTAATCCCTCGAGCGGGCACATATTCACTCGCCATTCTTGGATTAGAAGTTTAGGATAATACGTTCCATGACAAGTTACATGACGACGGCTCGTGTAAACCTTGCCCGAGGTTAATAACTATTTAAGAAATACATTAACATTTTAGAAATCCGACTTGATGGTAAATTAAGTTCCGTTCCATCACCCATAGCTAAACCACGTCAGGATATAAGATGCGTACATTATAATCTCTACGTAGTATAAAATAAAAGTCCCCGGCGTCTCCTGTGTTTGTTCGGGCTCATCTCGAGATCCTGTGTACTGGCTTAGGGAAGGTTTAGGTATACGAAACCTTAATCTATGATAAAGGAGCAGGGACCATTTTAGTGAAGCATGTCGTCGAAAAAGAAAACCGTTTTCAAGGCGTCTATGTGAAGCACGCGGAACGGGTTGCTAGTTAGACGTGAAATAAAAAAATAGTAGATGTCTTACAAGAAAGGTACCTGAGGTGTCCCCCTCCGATTTTGTTCATTTTTAAATATGTTATAGAGGCCTAAAATCTAAGGGACCCGTGTTTTTTTTTATCGGCGGATAAACACTTTTAGGGGGTGAAATCAGACTTCAAAGTTGGCCGAGCAAGAGGGTGAGTTAGTTGGCTGTTTCATATAGAAGCACTCGACCGATTTTCATGAAACAACCGTCAAAATGTAGGGAATGAAGAATTATGAAACATGCATTTGGAATTTTTCGAAAAAATTCATTTTTAAGGGGCGAGCCACCCCTTTGAATACTTCTTTTACCCCTTAAGCGAGCAGTAATTGCTCTATCCAAATGAAACTTGGTTAATTTATAGACCAGAACAATACAAAAAAAGTTTCATTTGGATAGAACAATTACTGCTCGCGTAAGGGGTCAAAGAAGTATTCAAAGGGGTGGCTCACCCTTAAAAATGAATTTTGTCTAAAAATTCCAAATGTATGTTTCATAATTCTTCATCCCCTACATTTGGACGGTTGTTTCAAGAAAATCGGTCGAGTGCTTCTATATGAAACAGCCAACTCACCCCCTTGCACGGCCAACCTTGAAGCCTGATTTCACCCCCTAAAAGTGTTTATCCGCCGATAAAAAAAAACACGGGTCCCTTAGATTTTAGTCCTCTATAACAGATTTAAAAATGAACAAAATCGGAGGGGGACACCTCAGGTACCTTCCTTGTTAGGAATATAATATAATGACAATACGTTGGATTTCAAGAAATAACCCAGGAAATGACACCATTTAACACGGGGAAATTGAACTCCGCGGGTCAATCCGTGATTTAAATTCTCCGATCCCGTAATAAACCGAAGGCGGTAAAATAAGCCGCCGGTTCAGCGAAATTGTATCAACAGCGCGGAGATACATAACGTCAGCAAAGATCCGCTTACTTCGGGGCGAAGCGATATTCTCCGGCAGAAATTAATTCTTAAGAGTCAGCCTGGATGAGCTTGCGCCCGCGCAACGCGGAGCTTTCCAAATAGCACGGTTACAGCTCGTTTGTTCTTTCCCTTGGTTAAAATCCCCCTTTAAAAAGGAAGCTTTTAAAGAACGTGGTTCTTCAGTTACGCGGTTATTCCATCCAATGCTCCGCGTTTTCGCGCATAAATTGAACCTCTTCACCATTAAACGACCTAACCTGGTAGGAGAGACCGAGGTCAATTGTAACAATTCTTGACGTTTTTGTTCCTGCAATTGATCGTAATGGATGACCGAGGTCAATTGTAACAATTCTTGACGTTCTTGTTCTTGCAATTGATCGTAATGGCTTTTTTTGACTGAAACGTGGTAAATGTATTAACCGAATTTCCCTCCGAAAGATAGTTCGCGTTTCAACGCTTTGAAAGTTCATGAAATATTAGCAATTTTATTCTTTTTATCGGATGGCTTTGTTACAATTGCAATCGATGCAGGATAAGGATTGTAATATGAAAGATGTTACGCTACTCGTTCGTTTAAAGAGTTGAATGAATATTTAAAATCAAAGACTATATTTTGATAAACATGTAACAACACAATAGAATCTACACTGTTAAAAGAATGTATAAAATTCATACACGTTTAGTTCATAAGGTTGTAATAAAATTATAAATTTGATGTCTTAAAAGTGAATTAGTATACATTTGTTGCAAACTTCTAAATAAATTTACAATTTTATAACATTGTTATATTTTTGTGAAATTGTTTGGGAAAATTATAAATTTTATATTCGGAAGTCACTTAGTACACATTACTTATAATTTTCTGAGATGAGTTTTTCAATCTTACGATACCATTTTATAATTTTGTAAATGTGTCCTAACGTTCGTTACAATTGCCCCGTACCACTTTGGGTATAGGTGTGTACCCATTTGTTGTGTTTCGCAAGGCCCGTGGAGAAGTAAGAACTTTTAATATATATATGCTATGACCGCCACACCACATTTGACCTCGGTCTCTTCTACCGAACAGCCATTCTTCTTTATCGCATTCTGTCGGGGTAGAATCCGCGCGCGAGCCGATCGGAGTTCCGGCACAAGGCGAAGCGATGGAGGTTAATTTCCGCGCTCGGTGCAGGGGGTTCTTTTTGCGGCCGCCTGCTTTGTCGAACGAGTTTGCTTATGCAAGCTGCCGGCCCGATCGGCCGCGTGGGCTCGAAATCGTCGTAAACCTCTTCTTCGAGGGGCTCGCTCGATGGCTCTCCATAAAGTAGTGCCGTGTAGGGCCTCTCGAGACGGCACCTCGTAATGGATAACGGCCTCGGGTCCGGGCTTTTTCGTGTAGCTCGTTGTCGCCGCCATCGCGGGAACGCTGACTTCCGGCGCGCCGATAATGCGGCCCATCCATTTAGAGCCCCATAGCTTCACCTCGTCGCGGAAGCGCGACTTCGTGATCGGACCAAGGCATAATTGATTTATCGCCGACGAAGAAGCTCGTCCGAGGGTTCGGTACGCGTTAACTCTTTCCCTACGGCGGGGGATTACGCGTACATTCTGCAGGGATTTTCATTTCGTTGCAGCGGTTATATTATAAATATTTATGTCAACTTTTGTTATCGTTCCTGATAAGTAATTGTAACAAATTAGCGATCAAACGTCCGAGTGTCTTGCACATACGGGGTTCGCTGCACATAGTTCGGGACACTCAAATGTGAATGCATCCTTCATAGATACTATTCGCGTCCGACGCGTCACGTATCGCAAATCAGGCATCATGGTTAGGGCCAGTTATCCCAATCGTAATGATCGTGAAATTTCGTAATTATTCCTAGGTAAACTCGGATTACTAAAGCTCGCGGGGCATCGATAAAAATTAGGTTAACCGTTGATTAAAATCCGCTAGTCGGGAACCGCCTAAAATCGAGCGATTAACTCTAATCACGGTTTAAGTAATTCTTTATTAACAAGTTCCGTGCCAAGACAGGTTTATGTGATCTAATTTTCTAGCCGCATAGATCATCTGGGCCTTACTTATAGATATTGCAATAAATAACGTTCCCGTGTACAAACGGATGATGTTTGGAAGTATTTCATGATTTTGATTCATATTATAGTCAAGGTACCAAAATTTCAAAGTGGGTCAAGTGGCACGGAAAGTGATAAGAATTTTAACGTTAATATTGGGGCAACCAGATCATAGACCCAAGGGTCTTTAGCGGGGGCCCTAGCCCTTACTTTACTGGCCGACACCCACCGCTTCGAAGGGCGGAATTCCGACTATTAATTGACCGGCGCGGGGCCGAAAAGCCCCGCGAATCATCGGGCATTAATCAGGTTTCAATTTAATCGCAATTATAGCCGATTACCCGGGCTACCTTATAATTCGGCCCGATTTACGAGCCCGAGTCGGCCGGCAGCTGTCGTAAATATCCGACCACCTTCGTCGGCACGCAGGGGTGGCGAGCTCCCCTGGCTCCCGAGTAACAAGTTTCGGGGCTCTCTTTCTTCCCCTGCTTTCCGGACTGCCTCCTCGTCCCAGGTAATATTTTCCTCGCCGAAGTGCCGCGCATTCGCTTAATGCTCCATTATCTCTTTAACACCTTGCAGCTATTAGCAGGTTTTCTTTCTTTTATCCTGAAAATTTAATCATTCCGGAAGGAACCGGGGGTGCACAGGGGATGGGAGAGACTCGAGATGCCCATTCCCGGGTTTTCGGATTCGTGGGCTTCCCTTTGCATTTTCTACCGGTCTCGCTGGGCTTTCTTGAAAAACGCTGAAACCAAACTGGCCTCGAGGTAAGAAATTTCCCAGTTCATCGATCGGCATTCTCAGCCCCTCTTAATGAACTTCTTTGAACCGCCAGGATCTCCAGGTCCGTTCGTGCACTTTTCCCTGAAGGTGTATTATCGCAGTCCCGTATAATCTCTTCATCCGGTGAAGATGCAATTGCCTTCCACGAAACTGAGAATCCCTAGCAGGAGGAAATCCATTTTGAACGGGTACTTCCATTCTTTAAATGCAGACTCTTCGTATTCCTCTTCATTCCTTGTTCACGTGTTACCAAAAAGCCTTTTCACTTGCATACCGCGTAACCACGCGAACAGGAAACATTTTCGTCGACTGGTTGGTTTACAAAATGGAAAGACGTAATGTACATACCCGACGTATTCGAAAGTCACCAAATAACACGTTTACGTTATGTTACGTCTCAATTGGTTCTACAATTGGTTCACCAAAACGTTCCTTGATGTACTTTATTTATAACAAAGTTTATGCAAAATAACTTAACAGCCAGGAGGTCGCTTGAGAAATTTACAGTCCCTTGGCATCAGTCTCGGTGACGCGTTCTGCGACAATTAAACCCACTCTGCCCCTTCCCGCGGCCATCTTCAACTCGCGAACTATCAGCCGGTAGTTGCAAAACACCGGCTGCTCGGCGCTCTATCCCAGCGGGAAAAAAGGCATCTTCGGGGCCGTTTGTTAATACGAAGTTTCGAAGTTCCTCGTCAAGCTCCCCTGGCCGCCGCCTCGCCGCCGATGAAATTCTCTTTAGAGCCGCAAAGTGCTTAGGATCCGAGTAATGCTCCATTATAACCACTAATACGGTAGCATTATAACAGTAAGTAGTACCTTGTCTTCTGCATGTTAGTCCCCGGAAGTAAGCACTGATCACTGTAATGCGACTACATCGTGCCCTAACGAGTAGCGTCTTCCTACAATTTCGAGTTCGACGGATGTTCCGCGCTCGGACTCGCCTCGACCTCCTCCCTGCCTCCGGCCATTACCTCGCCCCTCGGTGCATCCCTCGGTGCATCCCTCGGCGCATCCCCCGATGCATCTCTCCGCTCACTCCGGCCGTTTCGTCTTTTCTTGCTCGACTTCCGGCCCCGGGCCCTTTGCGACCAGGAGTAACGAGTTACCGGAGAGTCCCTCCCCGTAACCGAATACCTTCCGTTCTTTCGGCACTATGGCGGAAGGTCGGGGAGAAGAAACGGAGCGAAATCGAGGTTCCTCCTTTTCGAGCGGGGCGCCACGCGGCGCACCTTTGCAGGAGATTAAATCTCACATTAAACTCGAGCAGGACGGGAACCCGAGTAAATTAATAAAGTGCGACGTTTCGCCGGGTGTAATGGTACTTAATTCGACGGGCACGGCATGTCACGGAGGATATTCCTGCTTCCTGGTTCCGGGATTGTTGGAAAATCCTTGCGGCTGGATTAGACGTTTCGGGTTACAGTTTCCGGTTAATGCGCGCTAAGGAGAATTTATTATGTATTCGTCTTAGCAAAAGGGTGGAACGTCATCATCGGGAAACCAGCCATGGAGAATTGGAACTAATAGCTAACTGCAGTCTTAAGTTGATATGAAAGTGTCATGTATATGTACCAAAACGTCAAAATGTTTATTAAACTTTTCTCCAAACAGGGTGCACCGTATAATTTAAAACTTCAGCATGGAGGCCCTAAGGAAGAATGCGACGCTCGTGAAGTTTAATTATTCAAACGAAAATTTTGTATGTATACTAGACTGGAACCAAGGATACATATTTTGGTTTGAAAAATGAAATTTCATGAGCATTGCGTTCTTTCTTAGGGCCTTCATAATCACGTGTTAAAGTTGCCAACGATTCGGGGCACCCAGTTTAGAGAAAAGTTTTATCAATATATTGACGATTTATATCCTTGCAATGACTCTTTCATGTCAACTTAAGAGGGTCAAGACGTTGTGAAATGCTTTTTAATCGAAGGGAGTTTAATACCGTAAACGTCGCGTACGGTTACGTTTAATGAGATCATCATATTAATTAAAGTGTTGGTTACATGATGTTCTTTTTGGTTCAGCCTTAAAATGGCAATTGCCGGAAAACTGCGTCCCTTTTATTTCATGCGGAAGATGTACTTGTCAAAAGTTAACGATTTACTCGAAACCTCGGGACATGTATGTTTCAAGCGTATCAATTCGGATATTATAATGACATTAATGGTGATATTATCCTCAACCCTCATCACTGATTTCACTTCAGAATCGTGAATTTGCAATCAACACTGTGGTCTACAAATTCATTACCTAGAGCCATTGAACCAGCTATTGTACTCCAGCTATACAATATCGGGTTCGCAACTATTCCGCATTATTTCTAAAAATTCGTTTGGTCTAATAAACGAAATTCATAATTATCAAGATACGTTAATGACGTGCTGAGACTGCACAGGATAAAGAAATTGATGAGCATGGAAAAAGGAGATTTTGTCCAAATTGACAATCGTCGATAATAAATCGCATTAAAATATCCACAATATTTCCACATTATACTTTGACTATTAAAAAAAGTGTTTAAAAATCATTCTCCTAAAAACGGGTAATTCGCTTAAGCGAGTCCGCGGAATGTTTAATCTCCTTAATGACTACATCTAAGAACCGAAAGGATAATAATCAGGAATAAACCGACTCGAGATTATCCCAGTACGTTGAAACGTTCCCCCATTCCAGTGCAATTAACTTTCTCCGGGAATGGGGTTTTCATCTTTCCGGAGGTCCGAAAATAATTACGATCTCTTAGACGTCGGAAAAGGAGAAGCAAACGGAATGAAATTCTCGCACAGAGCGCAAACCCTTGGCGCCGTCATTGGCGGAAATCCATCTGAATTCGCGACTGCATGAGATTGTGTAAAAAGAGGAGAGCAAGTCTAGATCTCCGGTAGACGCGGAAAGAAAGGGGAACTAGGGAGCGGGGAATTAGGGAAGGATTCCGGAGTTGGAGCGAACTCGATGCGTTAGGAGCAGCCCCGACCTCAGCCCAGTCGATGTCGCGCGGTGACTTTTATGGATTCGTCGATGTTACAGGTGCACTGTCTCAATCCCAGTTCCCGGTGTTCACGATCTACGCGCAGAAGAGCTGTCTGGGAGTGAAACCCTGCGAGAGGGCTTGGTGCATCGACAGGGTCCAGGACCACCATCTTCATGGCCACGCCAGGAGAACGACCACCACGTCGTCGCGGCAGCATTGTTTGGAGCTCTGCCTCGGCGAGAGGGACTTCCTCTGCCGGTAAGTCCATTGTACACTTCCCGAGTAGAGATTATCGATCTTGGTCGAACCTCCGAATTCCGTATTCGTTTGGTCATGCGGTTTGCCGGCAGAAATTAGTTTCATTTAGTGGGGTACGATTACCCTTGAAAGCAAAGAACCTTCCGCCAATTCCCTTGGTCTCAATCTTGCATTTGCTCATCACTAAGTGATGTTGAGCAAAATTGGTCTTGATTTTCTAGCGCTGGTCACTCTTGGACTTACACTTGGTCTTGCACTTTTCGCAACACCAAAACCTGAACATAATTGCAAAACCAAGACCACAACACGATCGGGCAAAACCAAGTCTCGAGTATGCAAGAGCAAGCACAGGACCAAAACTACCATGGTCTTGGTCTTGCATTTGCTCATCGCCCCTAGAGATAACTTACTCCTGCACCCATTTACGAGGTGAACTTACGAGGTGTACACGACGCACTTGTCGTTTGTTACGGCCATGTATGCCGGGCCTCTGGGGTGTGGGGACGCATTCCCGTCGTGCGTCGACGTCGTCGACGAGAGGACGGTTCCACGCTCCGTCGCGCTTTCCAGTTATTGGATTCCACGGAAAGTTAGATCGCTCGTAAGGGGTTAGTCCATTCGGAGCACTCCGGTTTACGCTCCGCCCGGAAGGGACCACCTCCCGGTCTCGCTGTTGAAGGAACGACCCGTACTTAACGCGGGGCATCGTCCACGACTTCAGGGACGAGGCGGGGATAAGAGGCACCTGATTCTGTCCAGAGCTCGGATACGGATGATCGAGATCGAGATCGGGATGCTGGCCCCCGAAGGCTCCTGGTGGCGTCCCGAGAGACCCCGGGCCTCGCCGAGGGCCTCTTCGACCGGGCCCGATCCTTTTATTGTCCGAGCCGCGTAACCGTGCGTAACCAAACGCAATTATGCGTATCAACGCGTTCTTTACGGGTTAAGCTGGAGCGACTTAAATAGTGCAGTTCCGCGTCATACCCGCGGTGTTTGCCCCGGTCGCCCCCGGTTTGCCGTTGCTCGCAATTGACTCTTACCATTGACTCGATCTTCTTATCGTCCGCAATGGCGATCGTCCGTTCCTATTATCACCTCAGGCCTGGGGCACACGTGTGTGTTTTTGCCGCACGACGCTGCTGGGACGCCGAAATTGCGGTTTCAAACACTATGGATCAGACATTTTAGGCGCTGTTGCGAACCCGCACTGCCAAGACTCCTCTCGGTACTGCAGGGCAACGCACCCACAACTCTGGTGAAACGGAACATTTCTGTATATGGTCCGACACGTACGGAACGTTCGCCGTTTATTACAGAGTAATTATGACGGAGTCAAATTTTTCAGACATGTTCAATATAGAACTCTTCATTGATGACATAATAAATTCTCCGGAGTTTTGACACGTATCCTAAGACGAATATCACGGTTTTTATGATTATATGTCTAATTGCTAGTTTTGTTCGTTTTGGCGACTTCTGATTTTGTTTCGTTTGTTTGGTTTAATTGGTGATCGACGTGGAAATATACACTTTCCATATTAAATACATAAAATATGTTTCTTTTTGTAGACGCCTATTTTGAACGATAAGCAATTGGTACCATTACACCACAGTGTGTGAATTTTCCGACCTCGCTGCCGTCGAGAGGCGTGAGCAGCAAAAACGCACATGTGTACAAACAGTCCTTACCTAAATGTTACTCACACCTCGTGGAAACGCTTACGCCGTTCTCCATCGGCATAAAAGTTCCTTTGAAATCCACCAACGTGTATCGTGTTTCTTTCTCCTCAATTTGCATTGCGATTCGGTTTCCTGTTGTATTTATATAGGGCGTGCAATGGTCGTTAGGAAACGACACATTGCATAGCGGTAACGAGGGCAACTTCCTGCATACAGAGAAGTTATCGCATTAGGGAAGCAAGTTCTTCAATTATCTTCAGAACTCTTTGGACTCTCCCTTTGCCCGCCGGCTTGACAGTCCTTTTATTGGCCAGACCTCGTAACCGCACGTAATCAGGGTTGCACTTATGCGTATAAACGCAGTTATTTACAGACCTCATTAAGAATAATGCAGTCCCTCTCATAAACGACTGTTTACGCGCCCCTGCGGCCTATTAGTAATAGTTGTCCTTTCATTAGCCCCGTTTTAATTATGCACTGACCCCCGGGTAATTCAGTTGCCGTTTCCATGGATTACCAAAATAGCGCTCTTCTTAACTGAACCGCGTAATCCCCTCTCTGGAAAAGATCTGCACGTGCGATTGAGTTATGTAACCATGGCGCACTCGTTTAACTATTTATGAAAAAAAGGTGGTTTAAATATCCTTCCTGTACCCGCAAAAGAATAAAGAAGTTACCCGGAATCTCTTGAACAAGCGGGCTTTGTTAACGAATTGTGATAAAGTTTCGAAACGGCACAATGGTAGTTAAAATTACGTTCCTTCAACATCCAATCATACTTTGAGTAAAAAAAAACTCAAGTAAATGCATTCTTGGTCCAACCTCGCTTAATCACGACCTGAATAATAGAAAGGTTAATTGTGAGGGCAAACTTGTCCCAAACATAATTACCGAAATTACGGACGTTCTTTACTTTGGACCGCCGTAACCAGGTTAAAAATCTAAATGTTCTAAATCGAAAATTCAACATATCGAACACTACGGATCGCTCGATTTAAGTAAAGCAGGAAGTAATAGAATAAGAAATTCGGCAATATTTAAAGCAAATTAATGTCCTTCGACTGAGCGGTATTTCTCTTTACTCTAAACACGTTATTACCGGCCATTTAATTAACTAACATAAGGAGACTAGAGTCCTTTCAACCTATGACTTCATTCATTTCTCTTTTTCCACAGTTGCAAATAGTGCACCTCTGATAGGATAATGCATCAGTCAGTCCCTCCTAATCGCAAATTTCGATTTGTTATAGTACCGCACCAACAACGAGGTGCCGTCCATTAAGACATTCTTATCTGCATACAGGCTCTTTTTGCTTCCCAACGCAATTACAGTTATCATCGCAGTCCCTCTTGTTCATAATAAATTCGCGTCGCACGTTGACAATTTATGCGTTCTCTCGCCCTGGCTGGAGTTAGATGTCACTGGCCGGCGTAGGTCGGCATCCAGCATCCTTTCATTAAGCAAGCAGGAGCGATAAAGACAAACGATACCGCCTCCCATTTAGGCGCATTTAACTCCGACTATGCCGCGAGTCGAGAGACTAATTGGCCGATTTTACGGCATCCTTCAAGCTGTCTCCGGTATCGGGGGAGCATCCGCGAAATCCAGCTCGTGCGGCCGACATGCGAGTGCGAGAGACTCCATCCTTGAACTCGCGCGAGATGCGCGTGCTCGGGCCCGACGTTACAGTAATTTGCCTGCTCATTGCGACGCACTTCCGCGTCTCTACGGCGTCCCAAAGCCGCGTAAAAATCCCAATTAATAAACTCGCTCGACCGGACAGAGCCGAGCAGAGCTCGTAAACGTCCCGGGCGGGACATTCGCCGGCCAAAATATGACGAGTCCCTCTCAGCCAATTGCGCTTCCACGGTTGAACCGCCACTGAGCGAGGCTTTCGGTCTAGACTCCGGGATATTGCACTTCACCCTTAATGCACGAAGCGGGGTATTTTGGGGTCCAATGGAGACCAACGTTTGTTTAAACGGAGCAGAACTCAACGATTAGCTTCTTCTTAAAGCGATATAATAAAATGGAGAACGAAATGGTTCGCTGAGAAACCTAAACTTAGAGATTAGGTTGGAATGAAGCCTGAATGAAAATGAATTTTTATCGGGTTCTTAAAATTGTCTGTGCTGTATTCTTAAGCAAATAACGCAATATGACTCTGTATAGCGTTGAAATATCTGAGAAACACCCTGAAAGGCATTTCACTAAATTTTTAGTGGAGGGACTTCGAGGACCCCGTCCTGTTTCGTATCACCCTAAGATGAATGAGAGAAACTTAATTGGTGTTGGTGAAATAAACGTGGTTTGTTTTTAAATCCATAGTTTGTAAATGTCAGGACATTTCTTAGGTGTTTGCGATTCAGGTGGTAATGCGTTTTCATGTGTTTTGGAGAGTTCGATGCAATGCTCCTCAGAAAAAAGTGTCTTATTTGAATTGAATGGTTTGAGACAGATTTCACTTCATCTTCATTCAGGGTGGGTCTTGAGATTTCGAATGAGACATCGCCTTATAATTGTTTCACGAGCCGGTCTCGTAAAACAATTATTAGGCGAAATAAAAAATGCACTGTTATTCCTCGTATGGCTAACTGTAACTCTTCTTAAGCGTTGGAATTAACCTTCCCGAATTATTTGCGGGAATATACAAAAGGTAATAAAAAGAGGAACGTGCACGCCTGGCACGTACGCAGATACGGTTATCTACCTTCAACATATACAAATTAAACGCAAACTACAGGGCGAGAAAGAAAGGCAGGAACTTGAAGTCTCATGAACCCTTACACGCGAGAGAAGAGGCGTCAAACATCGTAAAAGTCCCTCCCGTAATTTATGGACGACCCGTAAGAACTCGGTTGGGAACTGGCGAATGCTCGACTTTTCGGAGGCTTTTCTGCGGTTCGGTACCGCGTCGGAAACCTTAGGAAACGACTCTGGGAAAAATTCTTAACATCAAAGAATCTGGTGTCGCCCGTAAGGAAAGCTCAGCTGCGAATTGCGAATCGATCATATTCACCTGCATCTTCGAATGGGGGGTGCACAGACAGAAACATTTAGTTAAAGTAACTATATTTGACCTAACTTCTATAGTTCAAAAAGAACTTAGATACTTTTTATACCGAAATTAACCGTTTTCCTGAACTCGGAAGTTTAGTAACGGGTATTATATTTTTCGTATTACATTTCGTTGAAACACGCGACTCAAAGAAAAGCTACCGCAGGGTCGTTCTGTTAAAACACGTAATTCAGAGGGAAACCACCATAGTGGCCCTTAGTAACTAAAGGATGAGACTAAAATTAACCGTTTTCCTGAACTAGGTAATCTAGTAACGGGTACTATATTTTTCGTATTGCGTTTCGTTGAAACACGCGACTCAAAGAAAAGCTACCGCAGGGTCGTTCTGTTAAAACACGTAATTCAGAGGGAAACCACCATAGTGGCCCTTAGTAACTAAAGGATGAGACTAAAATTAACCGTTTTCCTGAACTAGGTAATCTAGTAACGGGTACTATATTTTTCGTATTGCGTTTCGTTGAAACACGCGACTCAAAGGAAAGCTACCGTAGGGTCGGTCCGTTAAAACACGTCATTCAGAGGTAAACCACCATAGTGGCCCTTAGTAGCTGAAGGGTGAGACAGGAGAACGTTGGGCGGAAGGGCCGGTTCCGCGTCCGCAAGTTGTCAGGGGCACCAGCTTCACGGAGCCGAAACGCGCCCACGTCGACGCACGCTCAGGAAATCGTCATCCAGCTCGCGTAAATCCAGCCCCGCTGATAATCGGGCGAGGCACTCGCGTACGCATTGCGTAACAATGCGTGCGTGCGGCCGCGCGACCGTGAAGCTGGTGTCGGACCCGGCAACGGTAGCCTCCGAGATCCCATCAACATTCTATGGGAACGGTATTTCTTCCGTGCGATCCGACCTCGAAGAGCACTCCTCGAGGTGCCGCCGACGCGTTCTTTCGCGTCGTTCTCCGCCGCGACCGCGAAGCAGATCAGCTACGGCGTGGACAGGGTATGCTAATGTTTCACAGGACTTGCCAATTCCATCGGCGATTTCCAGCGTGGACGCTAATGCTCTGGGAATTGAGGCAGAAGTGCCTTTGTTAGGTGCGCCCAATTGTTGGGTGGATTGTTGCTGCTCGTGAAAGTACCGATACGGATATTGCGTTAATTCGGTCCAGCTAATTTTGACAGGTCGTGCGGTAACATCGTTATGGCTGCGCGCGACAAAGAAATTCACGTTAATGCGGTTGTCCGGTAATTCGCGGATGAATGGTTAATGTGAGGATCGGTCACGTGGTAATAAAAAATTGGTTAATTTCATTGAGTAGTGCAGTCTTAAGGTGAACTACCTCAAAATAGTACAGTTGAATGAGAGGCGTTTTTTAAGGGAATTGCACTTAACTGTCCTAGAACTTTAGCGCTTGAATAGGGTGCGTCTGAGGAAGATGCTGACACTTTCAAAAGTTTGATTTTTAGAAATTATTTGTTTCGTTCAGTCTGGACTAGAATCAAAATGGCACCTATATTTCGATCGTTGGGCAATTCTTGAAGGCTGTGGTGGAAGGTAGGAGAGTGTCAGGACCCTTTCAGAGCAATTAAAAAGGATTTAGTAATCGAACATCGCACGTTTGTCCTATAAAGACAAATACAGTACTTTGGGAACTTTTGTGCTCGATAAACGTGCCACGTGTAGTGCACGAGCTCTCGAAGACAAAATGTAGTTACCACTAAATGCAGCGGATGACACCGCAGTCGAGTAGAATATAAAAAATCTCAAAACTAGGGGATTTCTTGAGTTTTACTTCGACCTCTTCCATTCTACCGAAACGGCACATGAAGCACTATTCCGTGAAATTTTCAATTTAGTTCGATATGGCTGTCGATACAAATAAAAACGCCGATAACGTGGCGCGCCGTTTCAGATGGTATATCTGTTAGACGAATTTGATTTTGTCGATAACGATTAAACCTCCCAACGGGTTTCACTTCGCCGTATGAATAAAGCACGAGATTGTGAGGGAAAAATAGAACTGAGACACCTTATAAATTGGTATATGTCGAAACCTAAGATAAGTCATTCGGGATTTATAGAAGAGAGAGGAATACTTAAAGTCCGCGACCCGTAATTAAAGTGACACGAATGTGACATCTCAGAGGCCACTCGTTTATGAAATTGTTCTCCCAAATGGGTGTAGCGAACCGTTCGAAGTTTTATCACGCGAATATAACAGAACTAAGGAAGGTCTTCACCTCCGTGAAGTTTCATTTTTCATTCGAAACTAAAAAAAGACAAAATTTCAAACTATTCGCAACACTCAGGTCGGAAAACAGTTTTTATAAACGACTGATCCCACAGATGCTACTTTCGTATCACCCCAAGGAAACATGCAATTCTAGGGGGCGGAAACACCTGATCAGGAAACTCGATAGAGTTTCGCACCAATTTCATTTTTCATTCGAAATTAAAAAAGAAAAGAAATTCATAGGTGGCAGGACTTTTCTTAGCGCTCCACATTAATGTGACAAAATTTCAAACTATTCGCAACACTCAAGTCGGAAAACAGTTTTTATGAACGACTGACCCCACAGATGCCACTTTCGTATCATCCCAAGGAAACATACAATTCTAGGGGACGGAAACACCTGACCAGGAAACTCGATAGAGTTTCGCACCAATTTCATTTTTCATTCGAAATTAAAAAAGAAATTCATAGGTGCCATGACTTTTCTTAGGGCCGCATATTAATGTGACAAAATTTCAAACGATTCGCTACACTCAGGGCGGAAAACAGTTTTTATGAACGACTGACCCCACAGATGCCACTTTCGTATCACCTCAAGGAAACATACAATTCTAGGGGGCGGAAACACCTGAAGGATGTCTCGCGTCGTTAGTTGAAAAAGTGGATTGAACCGTAGGTTCGCGATCCGGAAATACGCATTACATAAAGAGCTATTCTCCGGGCTGTCGGGTATCGCCGCCCTCGGTATAACTCACCTGCGAGCCGGCAATTGAAAGGGCCGGAGTCAGCCCGTCGTCCCCGGCAGCGACGACGATTCGTTGCGAGTACTAAATGGAAACTATCTCGAATACGTAATGCATCGAAGGCTCTCGAGCTTACGCCGAGTTTTGGTCGGAATCGATCGATCGCGAAATCGGTCTTCGGCTCGGCTCCGGGACCGAGAGCTCGAGTTCCCTCTGTCCTTATTGCGCGGCCATTACGGTCGGCAGCGCATAGTTTCTTGTCGGCTCGTAATGAGTTTATTGTGCCAGAGTCGCCCCCGAATCGCATGTGCGCCAATCAATTACAACAACGTAATATAACCGCGCCGAGGTCCCGGGAGAGACGCAAAATATGAGATCCCTCTAATGAGGAGGTTGATAAGTCGAGGGAAGGGCGTTCTACACCTGCGTGCGAGAATCCCGAGAGCCACACAGGTGTATGGGACCAGGAAATTCGTAACAACGCGCTAAAAAGTATCCGTTCGAGTGGTTACAATTTTTGCTTCCACCATAAAATGCGGTTATTACATACAGGCAAGCAAATATGTGATTGACGCGGTAAGATGATCCATGGTTAGAAACTTTTATTCGCGAGACATTGTGACAAATCACCCCACGTGGTAAAGTACTTTCGTACATTTAACCAATATATTCGGTTCGTTAATCAAAACGTTATCTAAAATTAACGAAACGATTTAACCAAAACACTTCAGTTGATTGCAACAAACGGGGGTGGTCAACGGTACTGAAATTCAGTTCGCTCGACCTAAACGTTTTACTTTTTTTAAATTAACCAAATGCAATCAATTGGATGATATTGTTCAATGGACCGAATTTCCGTCCGTGGGTATCAAGTCCAAATATCGCTTCATCGGTGTAGGCTACTATCGACACGAGTTCTTATATTTCATGTCCTGAATATCTCCACCGAGACTCGATTCACCGACTCCGTAAAACTGTAATAACAGCGAAAAATCAATCATCCCTTCGAGGACGGATCGAATTTATTCCTCTTCGCTGCTTTGGAGGTGGTTCGCTTGGAGGGAGATTTACACGCGTGCACGCGTGGTATCGGCAGTGCAAAAGGAGAAGCGACGAATTGCGCGTGACCCTCGAAGGGTGGTCCCGAAACGAGAACTCACGCTACGTCGCCGCAGTCGAGCACGGGAAATCGCTCACGGCTTATCCGCGAGAACTCGTTGAAGAGGGAGACGAATCTCTCTCGACTGGCGTATAAAAAAGAGATATATTTCTCCGATATCCATGGAGGGAGGGGCACAGCACGTGCCATTTTCCGGGTGATATCGCGCCGAGACCTCCCATTGCCGACCCCGACGAGGGGCGCGAGAGGCGACGTTTTGTTAGGGGAATAATTGGGACATTCCGTACTGGCAACTTTGACGTGTCAACTCAAATTGACTCCTATTCACAGGGGTGACTACTTCGCGAGCATTATCTGGAAGTGGCAGTCTACTCGAGTTCACACGCCATTGCGCCCACGTCCTTGCTATTGCGCGGACTTGTTCGGGAAAAAGTGATTCTCGTCCCCCACGAGTGCTCCACAATGATGGTTATTAACCCTCCGTAAAGCCACGTCACTTCGTCAGGCACGTGTACATCTATTTCTTTTTTTTTTATCTTATTTCATTTCTCCGGCAGAACTTTATACAGCACCTTGATGCTGTATCTCGGTTTTATAACCAAAGTGTTCGTTTACACATTGGTAATTAATCGTCAGTAAATATCAGAAGGGGTAATTTTACAAATTACTCGTGGCATTTATTTTCTCTGAGTATGAAAGAATAGCCGAATTGTAGAGGGTTAAAAAATGAGGTATTTTCTCGATGACATTCAGGTTTAATTTGCTGAGAAATTTCAGTTTAAGACCCGAGTCTTTCATCGTACAAGTGACGGAAGATCTACGAGCAGGGTTTGTTATCGGCTGAAATGTTTCAATATAAATTAATTCTGATAATGGCAGATACGTGTTTTAGGGATTGTTCGCATTGTCGTAATGTGAATCACGTCTTTTGGATTTGAAAATCTCACTTTTTACATTTAAGGTTATGTAGGAAATCGGTCCTGTGACCACTACTTTCCCAGCAACTTAACCGTTACTTTGTTTATTATTTATGAATATAAGCGTTATTTCAAGTTAACTAGACTGTACAATTCCCTTCCACCATGTGCAAAGTTGTACGGGAATCGGAGGGTTAATGCGTCCATGTGTCCATGGCCATGTCCCGTCCATGTGTGAAAATTCGCGCCAACGCGGAGAAGGTAGGTCAGTTTTCCGGTACTTAAGACCATTAGGCGGAGTGACCGTGGGCAACGGCACATCCAATTATAAGTGCGAAATTCGCTGTCCCGATCCCTAAAGCTTCCCTCCTCGACGGCCCGACGGCGTCGCGACGCCTCGAGCTTGAACAACTGCCAACTCCGGCGATTCCGAGAGCATGGAATTACTTCGGAGGCGCGCCACAGGCGCCAAAATCTCTTACCTCCCTGGAAGGTCCAAGAGGAACTTGAGAGTCTGGACCCCACCGCACATATGTATGCGGTTTCGGCGAAGACATACGATATGTCTAACCGTACATGACAGAAATCTTGGAAGCAAATATTGAGAACGCCATAAATTGTGCCTACAATTTCCTGTTAAGCAATAGCCACGTTATCATCGATTACCTTCCACACGGAAAAAAAAAAGAAATGGTCAGAAGAGCCACAATTATGGTAATCCTAACGACTTTGGGACAACCTGGGTAAGGGGTGGCAGTAACCAGCGTAATATCATTTAATCGAGGTAACTGCAAAAAACGAGTTGTTTTACCGTGCTTATCATAACCCTTTTATATACTTTGATCTCTTAATAAGATAAGCCTAGATCAGGCTGAACTAGGCTTTACCCTGGGTGCCACAACCTCCTGGGAAGGTTGTCCCAATTGTAATTTCCTGACCATTCTTTTTTTGTCCGTGCAGTTACGAAATGTGACAAATAACTTCCCATGTTAGCCTTAAGCTAACCACGCGGTAGATAACCATTTGTACGACGAGAATTAATTATCGGGAAATAAAATGAATACCTACTGTACCATGTTTACGTTTCGAAATTCGATCGTTTTGATGCAAAGCACACCCGAGGCAATTGTCGAGACGAGATTGATACATTACTCCGGAAGAAATACGTGATGGGAAAATGTAAGGGAAGAAAGAAGCGCGTTTGGGGAATTCTGTAACTGCATACAGAACAGGGATGTATAACTTTTCTGATGACATGCATTACGGTCTAACTCTTATGTATATTCTGCAGGAGGGAGAGTTAGAGAGGGGCTAGAGGGAAGGGCAAGTATGATTACTCTAGGACGACTTCGTTGAATATGCCGGTCACATGTTTTTCTTCTGCTCCCTGCAGCAGTATAAAGGCTCCGGGGGGATATAACCCAAGAAATGACAAATCCCATTAAATTCTGATAAACGTTCTTTACGTCCCACCTCCTTGAAAAGTCAAAGAATAGATCAATTGTCCCTGAAAATCAATCGACCCGATGCCGAGACGGTCCTAGGTGGGAAAATGTTGAGGCAGTCTTGGGACAGTACAAGAACTAGGAAGGCACAATCAGGTCCATCTAATCTAGATGCCTGACGAGATACCAAATATATGAGACCCGATGTATAAAATTCTTCTAAGACGTTCATTGACTGATGGGAATAGGAATAGACTTGAGAAAATGGTTCATTACCTCTTAACAATTCTCGTGATAAACAAACGGCACTTGACAGAATCAGATTGGCTGATCCAGTCCGAAGACCTAGGCTATCAAAAGCGGTCACGTTTGTGATCGTTGCGGGATCGGATCGGATATTCAGAGCTCGATTTATGTTTAGACGATCTTCTCAGCTTTCGGCCACTTCTACAAAATATATCTACGCGGGATATAAGTCAATCATTAATGCTCGGATCCACGAGCAAGTAAAACTTGGGAGAGCTGCTCTCAGAGAGTTCTTGTCGGTGGTTATACGTTTTATTGGGAAAATTTATCGGGAGTGTACTCGCAAAATTAAAGCTACTCTAGCTAAAAATATCGCAAGTTACTTCCCCATGGATAATAGTAACGAGGAAATACAGAAACGAGACCAACACTTAAGTGGTGGCTTGGTCTTGCACGTAGTCTTGAAATTACGATAAGGTCTTGGAAAAAGCACAAGGCCAAGACTGGAAGAGTAGGACCGATGCTGCTCACCACAGGACATCGGATGTGTCCCGAATTTACTTAATCGGCCCGACTGCTCTCGTTCGGTGAACGACCAATCGGATCGCGCCCCTAACGGTGCGGACTCGGTGGAAACGCATTACAGCCTTGACGACGTCCTTACGGACATAATGCCGGCAGTCGGAGCCCGTACACGGTAACTGGTACGTGTCGTAACAGTCGAGCCCAAAAGGGGTAAAAAGTGGAAGCTAGCTCTAAGGGCGGCGATCCGATCGTCCTCGGCGCTCTGGAAGTCGGCGTTCGGGCAGGTGACTTCCGCCGCGCAAGGCGTGGACCCGATCCAGCCACGTCGCCCTGGGATGACGAATGTCTTTGAGATCTTCCTTCGAGCCGTGTTCCCGTATACGCTTGGCGATGTCGCGCGGTAAGGGCGTGTCGTACCGAGCGTGCGGGTACTCGTTTTTCCTTACGAAATGAATTATTCAGGTGATCGGCCTCGGCGTCTCGAGTCGCGTGGGACGAGCCGACTTCGTCTCGAGCTCGGCTTCGACTCTCTTCCGTTAGTTTCCCACTTCCGCGTGAGGCCGCGTGACCGCGGGATTCGCACGATTGAAATCGCGCCCGCCGGATGTCGCCGCAAACGAGCCCCATCCGGGGCAGCCCTAGGTGCCAGGTTTTGAGCCACGATTAACAGCAGTCATAACGCGCAACGGTGCATAGCTAGCCTGTTCGAGCAATTATCGCCCGAAGTTCCCCTGCCCCTTGACATGTTAAATTCTCGTATTGTACTGAAAGCCGTCACGTGGGTTCACGGGGCATACCCGAAGTCAACTTCTTTGACTCGGGTTCACACATGGAGAACCACGTTGCTAGCTAAATTTCGTTAATCTTTGGGACTCTTCTCCCCCTGATGATTCGTTTCCAGAGACGTGGCCGTCCAGTTTTAATGATTGCAGTTTCCTTCGTAGAGAAATGAGACAACGCAGGCGAACTCGGGAGAAGTGACACAGGTCTGATTTTCATATGTCTCTCCGATTAACATTAGCGAGCTTATCGGTGCGAGCTTCGAAAGTCCTTTGGCGCTTCCGGAAGCTTTCCCAGGAACGTGGGAGGTCTGCGACCGAATGCAAAACGGCTACCACTCTCGACGTGGACTCGGACGAAGTACTCGGAACCCTTTAAACTTATTACGCGTGGTAGCCCCGTGCCAGTTCCCGAGGAAGCTCAACGGTACACCGAGAGGAAATAGGAGAAGCGGCTACGGAATGGGCACACCGTATGAGCCGCGTCCGGGAAATAATTTTTGCGACGGCTCTACTCGGAGTCATTGATCACTTGGCAAAGTTGCTTAATCCAGGCAATAAGTCGCGCGATGGCTGGACCACCGACATGGAGTACTTTTGCGGTGATATGAGGAAATACTCGATGGGACGAACAAACGTCCAGCGAATGCTCGACGCTATTCGGAAACTCGGTAGAGACACATCGAACAGAAATTCAGAATACCGAAGGACTTGCCTCGATCTTCGGAAAATTAATGCGATATAAAATGGGCATTTGAGGGGATTAATAGTTTATAAAGCTTTTCTCCAAACTGGATGTACCGAATTGTTTAAAATTTTAACACGTGAATATCAAGGCCCCGAGACAGATTCCGACCCTCACGAAATTTTACTTTTTATATAAAAATTAATTCATTATTTATCAAAACAAGGAAAACATTGAGTTGTATGGCTGTCAGTGCCTTCTTCAGGGCATCCATACTTACGATGAAACGTTGTAGATGATTCGATACACCCAGTTCGGAGAAATTTTTCATAAACGTGCCTCTTTCATGTCACCTTAAACCTCGCACCTGGTGTATAATTTTGCGACACCTCTGAAAGTCAATTAAGAACTATACTTCGCGAGGACTTTTAATATATGTATAAAAATGAACACCGAGTTATCGAAATATAATCTGAGGACGTAAAGTGCCATTAGGATTAGTAAATTTCAAATAGCAGGAGTAAAATTTTATGCATCTGAGAAGATAGGAGGTAAATTAAAATATACGAAAGTAGTGACGCGTTATTAGTTACTCGACCTGATAAATGACCCATGAACTCGGGACGATGTTCTTGATTCGTGTAGGACTGATTATGATCGGATAATCTGTGTGTAATGCATGTGCAATTCAAGGTATTAAACCACGTAATGTCTTCCCACCCGATGTGTGACGATTCATTGCATAAGCGGCGGCCGTAAGCCGCTAACCTGTCTAATTAAATGCACTCGCGTTAATGCAAGCTCGTCATGCAAAACGACCTCGGCCTTCCGCACCCTTCCGAGGTTATCTACAACCGCGTTGATCATAACTGCTTTTCGACCTTTGGGGCAGAGCGTTGAAATGCATCCAGGAAAACGGTCACCCAAGACGCCGGTTGACTTCCACGTTACTCACAACCTCTAATTACGCTCACCTCGAGAAATAGTTCGATCATATGATCGCTAATTTATCTCGATACGGAGGAAATGATTACACGTTTCGTTTCCTGCCAGCTTCAAGTACACAAATTTGCAGAACTCGCTGTAGCTCTCTGATATCACGACTAAGAAGAAGCAGAAAAAGTCCCTAACTCGCGGGATGGAATTACCAGCAATTAGCCCATAATTCATATTATTGTATCCCCTAAATTAATCCTCGATCATTGTCACGGTTCCGACTAGGCAGTTTAAGGTTCCCCCAACATTCGAGTTAAAACCCTTAATCAGGGATCGTGTAATTAGAGTTAATCGACCAATTTCCGGTTTTAATCCTTAGTTAGCCTAATTTTTGTCAATATAAAGCGAATTTCTCGGAGCCGAGATCAATGGATCATAGTTGAGGAATTTCATGTTATTCATAGTTGATGCAACCGGCCTCAGATTAACTTAAAATAGTATTATCGATAGTTCATTTTTTTGAAAAGTATGATTTGAGTCCACGTTAAGATTCGATGTCAATGATTTTGGAGGTTAGCCCTGGTGCATGTGTGTACAGGAATGATGTGGTTATTTTTGGCCGTTTCATCGCACCGCGTCGCCATTCTCCCCTTGATCTAGGTTCCGTAATCTCCGCCATTATCTCCGTTTCTTCTCCTGGCTGGCTCCTTCTCCGTCCGTCTCTCGAGGACTATCCCTCGTGGATCTCGGCGTCTCTCGGCGTTCCTCAGGGTCTCTTCTGGGCGAACGTCGGCGCGTCTTCGGCGAAGATCTCGCAAATCGAAGGAGAGCCCGGCATCCTCGGACGGCCATTACTAAGAAACCGCAAGAGGGAATCCCTCCCCGGTGATATCGCCTCGCCGGATAAGCGCAGGACGCCGAAGACGAGGCGGGAGCTGGACAAGCGCATCCCGAGTCGAAATTATCGATCTCGGTCGAACCTCTAAATCCTCTCTTCTTTTGATCAGTCAGTTTGCCGACGGAAATTTCAATCCAATTCGCCGAGAAACTCGGAATCCCTTCTCCTCGTTAGAACTCCGAAGTCCTCGGAACGTTTCGATTGAAATGAAACACGAGAAACCTCAAAATAGAACGGTCGTTCCATTTTACAGACCTAATAATCTTCAAACTGGTAGTTGTCGAAGAAAGAATAAAACTAATTGGAAGATGCATTAGGAACATGAGTTGATTGCACCGTCTCAATGACAGACAGAAGAATCTCAAACATATCAAAATCAGTATGATACTTTATGGAAATAAGTTATACAAAGTTCTGTTGCCAGGGTCGGGGATGAAGTAAGGCTTAATTGACTACTTAAAAATTGAGGTTTCGAAGTTTAACCGAGTTTCGATCTAACGCTTCGATCAACTCTACGGAAGCGGACGAAAATGTAAATTTGCGCTTCGAATGAGACCGATTTCATTAACGTCTTCCAATCTTAATGCAATGCCAATGCCGTAGTAGCACAAAATATTTGTCCTATATTTTCTATATATTTAAAAAATATCGTACATTTTGTAAATATTTAGCAGACATTTGAAATATTTGCCAAANTATCATTGAGATTTTCAATATTTCAATATTTCAAATATCTTCGAATGAAATTTACAAGAAATCTTAAAAAATCTGTCGCTCGAGATACTTAGCAAAGATTACAAAGAAATATTTAGAAATTATTCCATGCTACTAGGGCAACGTCGCCTTTAATTGACACTCGGTATTTTGCACCAAATTCAAGTGTCTGTACTAATTTTTTTCATTCTGTATTCGATACAAAACGACGTCGATCTGCAAAGTGGGTACGCAATGAGATGAAGCTTACTGCCACACAGACAAGTTAGAAAAGGGTTGAAGTCTGGTATTGTTCGCTAAATTCTCGCGTGCGTTCAGAAGACTTACATGAAGTGGATATTTTCGACACATCATTCGTGTCCACACACACACACACACCTCGCCACGATAGTTATATGTTAACCAGGCTTCCTGTTGCGGATCGCTCGGTTAGGTAATCGTCTGGACGTTACGATCCGGTATTACTCGCCCCGGGGTTAAATTGCGACCAAGGGCTTAACGGTGATTCGAAGGTCGATGGAACTACGTGACTGATTTCTGCGATTTATCTCACGGGTTCAGCCTTAATCGTGCACGCGTGCGCGACAACTTCGCCCTTTCCAAGGAACTCATCTTCGTGTCATCTCTGCGTAAATCTCCGAGCGTCTGAATCTGCTTGAAATTAAAGAGGGATACGTTGGCGAGCAAACAGTTGGACATTGCTTTCTCTGCGTAAACCTGAAAAGTGACTAATTGGTACTCCAGCGGTCAGGCCACAAAAAAAACTGGGTGATTTTGGAAATAAGTGGAGATTCTTTTCCTGGTGATTTTGTCGGATCGCTATCAATTTTCTGTCTCGTCTAATTTGCCAGGCTAAACTTTCTAGACGGGACTAGGTACGTATTTCGCGTCTATCCTGCGCTCATAAAGCTTCGCACTTATATGTGTATAAGCGTACGTATATAAGTACGTATTTGGCACGCAACTCTACCGGCTTTTTTGATTTTGATGCTTCGGATAGCGATAAGCAAAATCGATCCTGGTCTTCCTGTCTTGGTGTTGGTCTCTAATATACTCGAATCTTGATCTTGCTCAATCGAGTATTGATTTTGGTCAGTAAGGCCAAGATTGAATTTGCATGTCATTAGTTAAGATAATTACATGGATACGATATAGGAATTATTTTGCCGGTTGGAGGTGATAGATTATTGGGGCGGTAAGACAGCGGAGAAGAGAAAGCGAAAACGGTCAATTTGCGGCTCAAAGTGTGCAGCAGTATCGATTATCGGGGTATCAGACCGGATTATGGGAGACGTTTGAGCTAACTCGGGTAGAATAAACGTTTCTACCCTGCCGAACCAACTGTTTCTAATGAAGTATCGTCTGCTGAGGGGTCGTCGGAGACAGTGGGCGACGAACTTTTTCCGAGATGACGCGATAAAGCAGGATTTATGTGTGACGTTTATTGAGCAATACATCTTTCTCATGACGAGAGAACTGCCAAAGGAGCGATGAAACTAATTGAAGCGGTGAATCTCGAACAACCGATACACGTACTTTATCCAATATTGCGGAGATTAAAATTGCACATTAATAGGAACAAAATTCATTAAATGAACCACTAACTAACACAAGTATTTCCGATAATAATAGCTAAGCAATACACTGAATTAAATAGATTCTTAATTCACTTCAGTCGCGTTGATACCTACGTTAACTCATAAGTATGGACTCAAAACCCGTTAATACCTCTTCATTTTCTTAATAGACTCTTTTCATACTTGCTTATGGCATTATCTTCCTTAATTAGTATCCGCTTAATTCTTAACAACTACATGGAACATGCCACCGTACACATCCACACGTTAATGGCATCTATTACGTATCACTTACAGCTGTCCGTGCTTATGCCTGACTTTTAGCGTCGTAAGATGCTTTCATATACAGTCTTTAAATGGCTAAACGACGTCTACTTAGCTACTAACGCTAAAAGTGAGGTATGAGTACGGACCATGGACCCTTTTACCCCGTTCAGCAATCGATTGATAAGCATATACAGCAATCGAATTGTTAATAAAGACACGGCAAGGGTTGAGCCCAAAATTTCCTCGACTCCCGGTTCTAAATTCGACGCCCTCTTCTTAAGAAACGGCTCTGTTACCTCCACCGTGGCCCTACGTGTTCACATGAGTCCCGTTTAAGTGCACGGGTACATGCAGAAGTGCTTTGCGAAAACCGCTCGGAAACTGACGGGGCGCCGCGGCCGCTCGCATAATCCTACGGGAGAGTAACGACGCTCCCGGCAATTAGCCCGCACGGAACACACGGACGAACAAATATTCAAGCGCAATGTCGGTCGAGAGGCAGAGAGCTTACACTCTCGACGGGCGACACCGTTACCCGTTGTCATTCCGCACCACCTAACGTGCCACGTAAAGGAGCGCTCCGAGATAGGTACCTATCCCAGGTACGTGCCCAGGTTGCACCGGAACAGGTGCCAGGCGGTGTTGAACACGACCGTAAGCACGGGATGTAAAGTGAGTGCCCGAAAGCACATCAAGCCGTGCTTTCGAGTTTCCGCTGGCGGAAACGGTAACCTGGCTAAATGCGAGCCAGATGAGGCCATCGAATCTCGAAGATGTCTCATCTCCGCGAAATAATACTGAGGCAAGAGACATCGGTCTCAAGGGTGGTCTCAGAGGATTCAGGCGTATCTTGAAATTGATGTACTCACTAGAAGAGCGCATGCTGTTGCGTGAGATTAATTCGTTGGTAGAGGGTGATGGTGCATCAGAAGACAGATTAAACTGATTGTAAATTCGAAGTCAGCGCTATCGGAAATCCAGTAAATGCCTCAATCATTTTACTACATACACACAACAAATGAGTGAACGAATGGTCAGACAGCAACGGTACAGGGAAGTATGGGGATAATGTGGAGAAGAATACTTTTAGCACTCGGGTAAATCTGTTTAGGATGATTGTTTACTTCGGTTTATGTACTATTACGGAGATATGAAAAGGATACGAGTTTTGGATGTAAATGATGCCGAGGAAGCACGTCTAAAATTCTGGCGTTCGAGTTAGTCGGAGTGGAAGAGGACTATTCCGTGGCAAGTGGCTGAGTTTTCGTGTTCCCCGGAGTTAATTTTTATTCGGGTAGTCGGGTGTCGGTAAATTGTACAGGTGTCAGCACCAAACGCAGCCAAACACAGGATGCACAGTGCGAACACCTGAAAGCAAGCCGTTATGCGGTATTTCTCACGCTCGGTAACAGTAATCCGGCTTAACGCCGCGAGGTAGACCTCGGTGCGCGATCGAACTCCCAAATTTCCGGACACCGATGAACACGTTACTCCTACATTTTCACCAGGACACTTGGATGCGCTGGACCTTCGGTCATGATTAAGTTTAAATCCCGGAAAACTCGAGTTAAGTTCCATTTGTTATAATAATATCCCGAAAACATGGTCAATATCCGCAATAAAATATCGAATTCTTTCTAAAAAGAACTAAGTAATACAGAAACAATGGAAACTTCACCAATTCTGGTGTGTCGGTACATTGCATTCGCAAAACTCGGACAACAACGGAACAACGGACTAAGATGACGTGAACTCGTCAAAAAGCATTCATTGTCTTTAAGGAAAAAATTGTTTTAACTGATATGCCATCTGAATTTTGAAAAACTAATCAACTGTAGGGCCATCCGTTGCATTTACTGCCAACTAAATTTCGTGTTCCAGAGCTCGAGCACTGCCCGCGTTACCTTAATCTACCACAGAAGTTCCCAAGGCACAGTATTTTCCTTTATCGCGTTCAAATGCGTGTTTCTCAATTACTAAAGTGTTTTTAACTGTCATGAACCAGCTCTAACACTCTTACATCACATCAGGGCCTCCAAGAATTGTATAACGATTGCAATACATAAGTACCATGTCATTTCGATTCTGGTTTCCGCCAAATGAAAACATATTGTTGAAAATCCAAATGTTAAAAGTGTCAAAACGTTCCTCAAGAGTTCACGATTCATGTACCAAAGTTTCAGACAATCCGGGGTAGTATCCCTGACAAAAAAGTACCATATTCTAATTGACTGATTTAAGACTCGTTTCACTTCACCTCAACGTTGATTTCATCGCCTAGTCTCCTGCCCAGTTTATAGCATACAAATTTACGTAGAAAGTGGTCACGTAGGGATCCGGCAGGGCGCAATCAAACTCCGTGATTAATTAATCATGAATTTCTTGGTGGAAGAGACGTGCCCTAACGTTCCGCGGACGGTTGAGATGCCTCGTCCAGGACTTGTCGTCGATGAGCCCCATCAGGCGCAGCTTTCAGGGCTTCCTCGAACGTCGGATAACCACCACCACCCACGTAGCCTAAAACATCCGATCGTTGGGGCATCGTCTCGCGGCGTCGTAACGGCGTGTAACGGCGTGCACATGCCTGTCCGATCGGATGTACCGGAGAACAAGGTGGCATTGGATAGCTCTCGATCGGAGCTGGCCGATAGGCCTCGTGACAAGCCCAAAGGGTATGCGCTTGCGGCTAACGGGTGAATCTACTCGCTCGTGCAACGAGCGGACGCTGTACCCGATAGCTCGCAACACGAGGCCCCGACGCAAAGACGGGAGCTCGTCGACGTTTGCGCCTCGGATGGACGCTCGACGAGCTTAGCTAAAGAGCTGGCCAGAGCACAGTCACGGGCCCCGTGAAAAGTATGAGTCCGATGGAAGGGGCCTCTCGGTGTTTAGCAATGCAGCAGGCGGATATCGCCGAGGGTCCCTCCGAGGGTGCTCGTAAATGCTGGAGACCTTGTCCCAATTGACCCATTGGGCGCGCGAGAAACTTGAGTCGAGTCGGGACTTTTAAGGATAAACATCTTAAGAGTTTGAATGGATCTCCTTGGCAGGACGGGGACCAGGAACTCTTCGTTGAACTTGGACAGTTCTTGAAATGCAAATTGCTGGAGACGGATTTTAGTGTAATGAAACCGAAGTCTCGGAGGCTCGAGGGAATTTAGGGCGCGATGTCTTGTCTGAGAATTTAGGCGTGTTGTAAATGTAAAATTAATACAAGGGTCTAGGTAAGAACTTAGTAACTCCGGACACCAACGTGCCGGGTGCAGGGCCGAAGAAGCCTACGTAACCTACAGAGCCTCCACGTGTCAAACCAAAATAAGAATGAAAAAGAAAAACGTTATTCGACTGCTCACAGCACAAGAAATCCCAAGGAAAAATATTGATTTATCTACCTGGTTTACGGGCGTTACAGGTACTCCTCAAAGAGAGGGTTATTTTTCCAGCCGTCCCCAGGTTTATCCCTCTTCGACAACCTTAGACCATTGCGTATCGCGCGGCGAGGAGCGGAGCTGCTGGTCCAGAAACTAGTGCCAGGAAAGACGGTAACTCGTCGCCGCGCTCGGATGGACGCCCGAGAGCAAGGAGGCAGTCAGAGGGGAACGGAGACAACGTGGAAGAGTACGAGGATTCAACGCGGCCTCGTGGCTGATTAGCCATGCACGACGTGAATATCGCGGGGGGCGGCCCTGTCAAGACATATCGTAAACACCGGGCCCTCTTTCCAATTGTTGGCCGATATCGATGGACTCCGAGCTCGCGGAGACACGAGACCGATACCCGAAGTGGCTCGTCCTCGGCGACCTTCTTGGTCTTGTTTGCAGGGAAGGACGTGGCCTCGCCGGGGACGTTAATACGGGACGAAGCGAGCGCGTACGCCTCGCGATTCGACGCGACAGCGTTCATTGTTTACTAGGCCGGGAGCATCTGCTCGCGGTTTATTCCGCAAACGCGGTCTTACGTGGCCCGGGTCCGGGTATATGAGAAAGAAGAATTGATACCCTCCGCCGAGAGCGCGCTCAGTTTTGCCAGCGACATCGCCTACGATGAATGCCCCGCGACGGGGTAACGACCCTAAAGTAAATTTCTAATGAAACGTACGAGACGTAATGGTGGATAGGGCAGGAGGCAGGAGAAGCCATCGAAGCGATTTATCAGGAACGCGATGTGATCGAGCTCGCCTCTAGCGATGGACGTTAATAACGCTGCACGGATCGCGAGTTCTATCCACCTCCAGCGCATACCTAATAAAGCACCGCCACCGTCGCGGCCAGCATCCGCTCCGAGGATCAGCTTCGGCCTTCCGATACTCGAAGGTCACCCCATAAGATCGGCCTAACTATGGTCGAGAGATGTCGCCTCGCTAGCCAATGAACCCGAACTTGGAGCCGGGCTGTCGATAATGGAGGACGAGATACAACGACGACGTCGGGTTAAGGCAAAGCCTTGGTATTAGGTTGTCTAGAAATCTCGGTTCTTGCTCTTTGGGATCCGATGCTTCGTTTTGAAATAGAGTACTTCTTCCTTGACGTCCGCGTTTCTTGCCATTTCACTTCGCAGACTATGATTTCGATAACAATGTTTGTGTCTTAAATATTAATTTCGGGTTTATTTAGACTAAATTAAAGATGGAGCAGGAAGCAAATATGGGCGATTTCCTTGTACGAGTTTGAAGTGGGCCGGAAGGCTTGCAATAACAATGATGCATTTAGTTCAGAAACCGCTGACAAACGCCCAGGGGAATGATGGTGTAAAAAATTCCATGATGGAAAAAAAGAGCCTTGAAGTTTGAGAGCATTCTGAACGATGTACGGCCATTGGCGCAATGAAAGAGAAAATTAATATTTGAAACAATTATTGTTATCAGAATGTAGAGAATAATGTACGCTTTGAAATTGTATGCAACACGGACGCAAAGGGAGAAGAACTTTATCTGACAACAAAGCGTCACATCTTAAACAGCAAAAATCGCACCAAAGTCCTGAACAACCTATTACTTGAAGTATACCAACCTTTTTATACCAATCGTTGGCAAAATCGGCATCAATCATGACGAGTAATGGGAAAACTACCGATTAAGTGCATACGCAAAGTCTGTTCTTTGTGGCCATGTATATAAAAGAAGTTGGGCCACCTTGCAGCAACGACGTTTCTGATAACTTGGAACACCAGGAGGCCTAAGAAGGCCTAACAGGATTCGCAAAATCGAATGGAACTTCGTCTCGACTCAATCCCGAGCCCTTTATAAGCGCCGACAAAGTGACTCGTGGACTCGATAAGACTGGATCTCGATTTTACAGAAACTCGATTTCCCATTGGATGGGGAGCGATGAAGCTGGGGAGAGGAAGTCGCGCCAGCGACGATGCTCAGGAATATCGGGAACGGAAACGGTGACGTCGCTTCGTTTGATCCTACCTTTCCGCCCCTGCTGACTCCGATCCTTCGTCCGGTGACAAAGGAATCCTCTCGTTACGATTGTGCTCCGTACGAGTGACGATATTAGGCACGCGAGAGTGACGCCGTCGACATTCGGCATCGGAGTAACCCAAAGACACCGGAAATTCGGAGGGAAGTATTGCCAAGCCAGTTACTTTTCGGCCATCGAGGATATGAATAGATAGCGGTCACGAAATCAACTGGGAAGACCGTGAAGGAGTCAGCAAACCCTATGAAACATGAAACGAAACTGGAGCTGCTCCCCTAACGTCAATTCAACAATTTATCAACTACTGATATTACACCAATATGAGTGATCTATTCTTTATATAAAAAAGTGAGACATGAAGATGACAGCGAAGTACATCCAGTGGTTTGATCCTACACCTACCGACATTTTGCTTGTATACATATTTGAAGCTGGGAGGTCAATCCAAACTGCTGGGGGGACGAAGCTCATTTTTTAGATTTTCAACACAAACCCTCCAGATGGGTAAAATGGAACAGGTCCTTAAAGTACTAGGACTTAACCTTTAATCGTTCCTGCACCTCCCCAGGACATACTCCGCCAATACGACCAGCAACCTTGTAAACGGACAAGATACGGATAACGCCAAATCATCAGGAAATGGGAATTTACTCTTCCTCGATCTTCGTTGAGTCAATCACGGTTAGGTTCTCCAGCTAAGCGATTTTGGTCAATTGCCTCCTGTCTAAATCCCAATTCCAAGGAACTCTGGAGCCGAATTGGGATCAGCTGGACGGGAACTGCGCTCGCTAGCGGTAAACGTACCGTTTTCCCGGCAGATATTCACAGAGGTGGCACGTTCAAGAGTGGCTGGGTAGTTCTGATAATGCCGAGCCAGCTGCAGCCGAAGTCCACGGCGCAGACGGCGAGTCCGAAACCGGGGGAGCCATGGTGGGTGAATGTGTAACAATCCCATGATTGCTGTTACACTGCCGGGTTCGACGCCCCGGTTCAGCATCGAATGCCTCTTCGACTCGTTCGGGTTCGCTCCGAGGCCGTCGAGCTCGGCCTAGCCGAGGCTCGGCCAGCCCTCCGTAACCAACAGGGTCGTCGTTTGATGTAAAAGTGCAAAAACAAGCGCGATTTTGTTCGGCGGGAGAACGAACGAGAGCCTGCCGGGGAACGGTCGAAGCCGGGCGGAGCTACTATCCAGTTCAAGCCTCTCTGAACGAGTTGGCAAACTACTCGGTACGATGCTCTGCCCTCGTTCTGACCTCGCCCTCGCCCGAGTATAACTAACCCAAGAGTTGAAACGCTGCGTTTTCCAGCTCTTCTAACTTTTATGATCCGAAGGGACCGCGGATTTCGGTCAGTCCCGGCGTCGAGCCTGCTTAGCAGGGGAACCGTCGAGTTAGGAGCTGACCCCAGAGAGTCGGTCATAATAAACGGATTTAAACGGGCAAATTTTAATACGCACACACGATGGATAAAATTCCAGTTTGCGGATCGCGTAGCGTTCTCCGGAATTTAATTTTCGGTTGCCGGATCACGCTTCGGGTTTTTCTGCGTAATCTCCTTTTTAACGTGCATGTCTCGTTACGTATTTTTCCCCTAATTTAAACCAGTTGGTGAAGTGCCTCAAATCCATTTGTTTGCCTCGGTTGTTAACCCTTTCGCCCTCAAGTGGTGCCCCCGAGGCACGGTAATACCCGGAGGTATATCTGGTCGAAATGACTTCGAGGGCAAAGGGTTAATTAACCGTGAACTGAAATTTACAAGCTAGGAAATTGTTGGTGAACTCGCGTCTATCTTGGATGACGGTATTTTAAGTGAATCCCAAATTTAGGAAATCCAGCCCCAAAGGCATATCTTTACATGTAATTACTCCCATTTTGTCATACAAGGTCCCTCGACTTTTTACGCAGAATACGTCTTTGTCGAAAGTGTATACGAAAACTGCTCCGCGCTCGGCGGCGTAACGAAAACACGATTGTTACTTGTCTAACTACGGTAAAACAATAAAAGATGCACGAGCCGAAAGAGCAAAACTGTTCGCTCACGGTACAAGAATAAAATTCGAAAAATGTTGACACCTGACAAGAAGGCATTCTCTCTCAAATTTACCACGATTTTCCACGTGATTAATTTCGGAGACAATTCATATCTCTTAACGTTATTAATCGGTCATTCAAAACGAATATCCTTTTCAAAGCACTTACACAAACCGATTCCCCAAAAAATCTCCTCAAATTCTATAACCGATCTATAAAATAAACAGGCATTTAAAAACGTTAAAGCGTTCCATCGACATATTCCGCATAAATTTCCCGGGTCGGTCGAAGATTCAACCCTGCGGATTTTTTTGAAGGAGTCCAATCAATCTTGTCGTGATCCGGTACGCTGTCACCGAGACCGAGAAGACGAGCGATCTCCGTACTCGGGTATGACAGAGAGGCTCGGATTGAACCTTAATGCATTTTCTTAGACAGAGTCCGCTGTCATTCGCAACGAGGCGTTGAAAAGGGAAGAGAAATGCCCGGGGAAGGAGCGTCTCGTTTGGCGCCCGCCGACAGCCCTGGGGTTCCGTCGACGGGCTTTCCGTCAGAGTCCTCCGCGACGAGGTCTTGTCGTTCGCCTGTCGTCGCATTCTGTTGCGCTCGATTTTGTTCCAATTTTACGAGTTGCCGCCACCGACGCCGCAGCGGCAAGAAAACCCCTCATGAAAATCCGACACGTCACGCTCGGGCTCGAGGACGCCGAAGGTGCGCCCGTGAAATTGGGGATCTAGGCAAAGAGCACTTCACGTACGCGATCCTCCGAGGAGACTTTAATCGTGTCGCGCTTTTTCGCGGCTTGCAACCTCCCGTTGGCGGGCCCTCCGCGTGTCTCTCCTCCTGCGCCGGTGGACGCGCGTTAAAGCGAGGTAAGGAGCGGTTTCTTTTCGAGGTAATCGTACGTTCGCGTCCTTGGACGAATCGTTCGTGGCAGCTTCTTTTACCCGGGACCCGATCGACGTCGATGCGCCTCTGGATGTCGGCCTTCTCCAATCACCGGGCTTACCGCCGCGGTCTCCAGAGAGAATTCCTTAATCACCCCCGACCGAGTCCGATCGGGAGACCGAATCTCGACGATAATAGCCGGAGCTGGAGCACGCGTTGCGCTTCTTCGTGTCCCCCCGAGTGTGCCGACATTCGTCACTCCGTCGACCTTCCATTTTGCATGATTTTACATACCGCGTTAGAAGTCCTGCTTTTAAGTCAAGGTATCCGAAGATTAAACGGCATGGAGGAGACCCAGTAAATTGAAGTTAACGTTTAGAGGAGGTGTCGGCAATGTTCGTACGAACGCGAAAGCCAACGAAGGAGAGCGAGGTGCCGGGTGCGAACTGATTTTACACAGACAATAATTTATTAACAACCGAAATGTATAACAGAGGATAACAATCAAATCTAGACTAAAACCGAAACGGTATAATCCCTTGTACGTTAACAAGGATTGACCACGTTTGTAATGCGCGGTGGAGCGGTGAGAAACGTATTTGTTCTCGCGGAAATGTTCGTAGTTTGAAGCGTGAGAAAAATCTGGTCTTCCTCGGAGGAAAATGGTACAGAGGAGCTTCAGGATGCTGGAATCGTGGGAGGAGATTTTTAGGAACTTCGTCGAGGATAGGTCAAGACAAATTTTTGGATGCATTTACAGGGAGCGAGGATTGGCTGCAGGATAGTGAGAAGGGGAAAAGTTATGCACTTTTGAGTCGTAGGTGGGGAAGGCAAAGTGGGCTACAGGACGAGGAGTTTTTGGAAAGAAACAATTTCAAGGGCTAAAGGACCGCGGTGACAGAGAAGTACTCGATGGTACGATTCGATGTTTTGGAGTTTAAGACTTCACAAATGAGTTCAAGAGGTAAATTTACGAGACAAGAAGAAAAGGACGAGAGTCTCGGTATAACGCGAGACATGTGCGGAGTTGACAGAAAACAGAAGCGGAGTCGAAAGAGAGGAACACCCAGACCGCTGGGAAAGAATGCCCTGCCCCGGGGGTTCGAGGGTCGCCTCTTACCCTCACCGGACGGGCAGGCGCCAGGGTGTCCGACGGTTCGGCTGGACCGTTCTGTGACTCGATTTGATTTGTTAATAGATCATTGGTTTTCACCTATTGATCTGAACAACTTTCTATCACTAATAATACATAATCGGTTATTCAATAAAGAAGACGTTCCGGGATGTAAAAGTGGCATCTGAATAATCAATCGTTTATGAAACATTTTTCCGAACTGGGCGTACCGAATCGTATCAAACTTTACAACGTGATCATGAAGACTATAAGCAAGGTTCTGACACCCATGAAATTTCATTTCTTACAAACAATTTTTGAAATACCTATAATGTTTTTTTTTTTTAGTTGAAATCTCATGGATCTCAATACTTTCCTTCTAGCCTCCATATTCATACTGTAAAGTTTGAAATGATTTGGTACACTTAATTCGATCAAAAGTTTCATAAACGAAACCCCTTTGACATCAATTGAAGTAGTAAACACTGACCTGCATTCAATTATACATATATTGTCCTATGCAATAGTTCAAGATCAAGGATTTCATCGGTCGTTTTCCTGATAATAAATTTGCTCAGATAATACTTTATGTCCGTTAGAGAAATTTTCATGTTTTATGGTAGAGCGAGTCGAGGTCCAGCCATGTTGCGATCTTACTTTCGCAGGAAGTTAATAAAGATACGTGGCTAGCGTGTGCTACTCTCATTTTGCATAATTTTGCATATCTTCGAACCTTTCTCCCCATGACTCGATCGCTGCTGTTTAGGTTTGATCGCTCTGAATAACTTGTTATCCATGGAATATGAATGCCCTCCTGCAGATATGGCGCTGCCCTAGTATAGTGGAAAAGCATTCATGTTCGTCAATGGACAATGGATTATAATCTTTTTCATTTTTATTTTCTCCATTTCAGAATATTATTATAGAGACCTTAAAGCCTCACCCTATCAAGGCAATTTCAACTGACATAGCGATATATCGTGGGGAAGCAAACGAAGCGTCATTTTGAAGGTAAGAGGATGGCTGAGAATTAGCATCGGCTTCTTAATTTAAGATCATTTCTCGCTTTACTTCGGCTGTGAAGAAACAAAAGGTCTTCACCTTGGGGGTAATGTGGAGCTTATCAAGGCAATGTCAACTGATATAACGATATATCGTGGGGAAGCGAATGACACTTTCATGGAAACAGGCAAACGAAGCGTCATTTTGAGGGTAAGAGGATGGCTGAGAATTAGCATCGGTTTCCTAGCTTAAGATAATTTCTCACTTTACTTCGGCCGTGAAGGAACAAGGTCTTCACCTTGAGGGTAATGTGAAGCCTATCAAAGCAATTTCAACTGATATAGCGATATATCGTGGGGAAGCGAATAACGCTTTCACGGGAACGGGCAAACGAAGCGTCATTTTGATGGTAAGAGTATGACTGAGAATTAGCATCGGCTTCCTAACTTGAGATCATTTTTCACCTTACTTCGGTCGTGAAGAAGTAATGCGGACATTATCTAGGCAATTTCAACTAATATAGCGATATATCGTGGGGCAGCGAATAACGCTTTCAAGGAAACAGGCAAACGAAGCGTCATTTTGAGGTTAAGAGGATGGCAGAAAATTAGCATCAGCTTCCTAACTTGAGATCATTTCTCGCTTTACTTCGGTCGTGAAGAAACGCGGAGAAGGGCAAGGTAATGCGGAGCCTATCAAAGCAATTTCAACTGATATAGCGATATATCGTGAGGAAGCGAATGACGCTTTCACGGGAACGGGCAAACGAAGCGTCATTTTGAGGGTAAGAGGATGGCTGAGAATTAGCATCGGCTTCCTAACTTGAGATCATTTCTCGCTTCACTTCGCTCGTGAAGAAACGAGGAGAAGAGCGAGGTAATGCGGAGCCGACACCGGTAAAAGAGCTCGTTCATTTCCCTAAGTGCATCGAGCACGTCCGAACGATCTACGTAAGCGGGATTGCGTGGACGATGCGAATCGCACATTGTCACCTAGAGAGGGAGAGAAAGACAGAAAAAGAGAGAGAGAGAGAGAAACCTGAATTTATCGACATTTCCCTCGCACTCTTTCCGCCACCCTTACACTTGCTCGCTCCTACTTCATTTATTTCCCAGCCTTTCCTCTCTTTCTCTTCCACCCTTTTTTATGGTGGCAACGAGAAATTTAATACACCTGTCGGTCGGCAGGAGGAAGTCGTTAAAAGTAAGGGCCCTTAAAATACCGCAGCACTTTAGCCTAGTTTCGCTGAATAGAATACGCAAAGAGTGAGAGAAAAAAGGAGGAAGAGGGAGGAGGGCATGGAGAGAGATTGTGTGTGCGAGTGGACGAGGGGAGAAGGGCGAGAGAAATGGGAGGAAGAGAAAAGAGGAGAAGGGGAGAGGGAAAAAGGATCATACCCCATACTGGACTTCTTCACCCCTTTTCGCTCCTTTTCACCCTATTCTATCGACAGGCTGGACAAACTTTACCTGCGTTTTGATTTCAGAAAAATTGATTAAGGAGAATGAGGATAATCGGTGTCATAAAGTCATGATATGATATATGAGAAAAAGCATCATCAACGTTATCAAAGAATACGTGTCTTATTTAATAACATTAGGTTTACTAATTACCCAAATAAAGAAAGGTACTTTCAATGTCCCCGTTCTTTATTATTTATTCCCTTATTTAATCGCAAGAACTGAAAATAAAGATCACCCAAATCCAAATGTAACATATGTGGTTTAGGATGATATAAAGAAGTATTGATTCAAATTCGGTAAAAAGAATACCTGTAATTACCGAGCTACTGTCATAGTTTCCTTCCATTATTCTAAGAGATACAAGTTGCTATCGGCATGACTTCGATTTTCAGGTATTGGAATGTTTTGACAAGCAGTCAATTTAGTACATAAACATGATCACATATAGTGACGCTTTAAACAAAAAGTAATTAACAAATGGAGCATCCAGCATGACGTACAAACTACGTTCATTATGTATGTTCAAATTAAATCTAGCAAACGTTTAGGCACCCCTTCCCCATCTATGGTCAGGGTGTAATGCGTGTCTATGACATGCCTACCCCAAACAATTCCACAGTTTCTACCCCAATGATAACAGAGTAATTTCATTGCGTGTCGCGACGAAAGACCAACACCAGGGTTCCTGTCCTTTAGATAAACCCGTAAATCGTCCGGTCAGTTTAGTTCACGACATCCAAACTGCTTCGCGGATAACGAAGTCATGACCTTTAATCCGTCGGTAAATCCTTGCGTGCAAGTTCCACCTGAATTAGCTGCCTTAACCGAGCTATTTAATACTCGATCTACTCCGGGCAGTGTCACGCAATGAGCACGCCGCAAACTCCGACAATTCTCAAGTTACCGCGATAATTGATATGCCTATCTGGCCTGATCTGGCACGTACCTATCGTAAAACCGCGAGCCGTCTTTGGATAGATCTTCGGGGGCTAAAGTGATTCGATTTAAAGAGGGAAAGCTATGGGATCAAAGTTTGCGGTGCCAAGACTTCGCATAGTAATTATTGAATTGTCGAAAAATTCAATAATTGCGATGGAAGGGCACAACAAGTAGTTCTAAACATTGATATTGCGCATACGTTAATGATACATCAGAATTCGACCAAATCCACTGAAACAGTCGTGGAACCAAGCCAATTGATCCATTGGAACAACTATAGATCCAAGACGTCCCATTCAATCCAATAGAACAATCACTGAACCAAGTCGCCTGGTGCATCAATTGAAGCAACTATGATACAAAGACGCTTCAGTGAACCTATTGAAATAACCATGGAACCTGGTCATCTCAATGAATCTATTGGAACAACTGTGTAATCAAGCCACTCTGACGAATCTATTGAAGCAACCACAGAACTCAGCAACCTCAGCAAATCCTTTACAGCAATTATGGAACCATGACACCATAGAACCCAACTACCCCTCTGAATCCATGAGATCTGCCATATAAGCAAGCCATCCCATGGAATCCATTGGAACAACCATGGAACCGAAGTATCCAGCGAATTTCTGATAGAAACCCAAAGCCATTCTCAAGCAAATATAGTTGAAATCTAAGTGTATTCATTGGAACAATTATAGATCCAAGCTGTTTTAATGCATTCAATGGAACCAATGAACCAAATTGCTCTAGCGAATCCTCTAAAACAACCATGGAATCGAGCCGTACCAGCAAATCCATTGAAACAACCACGAAACCTGCCCAGTAAATCTATTGAAACAACTGTGTAATCAAGCATCTCCAACGAATTCAATGCAGCAACCATGGAACCATTTCCTTTCAAATTCAGTGGAACAACGATGGAGTCCCACTAACCCACTGGATTCACTAAAATAGCCAGGGAACCAAGTTATCCTATTGAACCCATTGGAAGAACCATGGAACCAAGCAGGCTCAGTGAATTTTCGGAAGAAGCGCAAAGCCATTCTCAAGCAAATATATTTGAAATCTAAGTGTATCTATTGGAACAATTATAGATTCAAGTCACCTCAGTGCATTCAATGGAACTAATGAACCAAAGTGCCCTAGTGAATCCATTGAAACAACCATGAAATCTAGCCATCCCAGTGAATATATTGAAACAACTGTGTAAACAAACAACCCTAATGAATTCAGTACAGCAACCATGGAACCTAGTCGCCCCAACAAATCCGGTGGAGCAGCTATGGAACCATTTCCTTTCGAATTTAATGGAACAACGATGAAACCGACCTATCCCACTAAATTCACTAAAATAGTCATGGTACCAGGTCACCCCATCGAATCCATTGGAACAACCATGGGATCACACTATCCCACTGAATCCACTAAAATAGCCATGGAACCAAGTCACCCCATCGAATTCATCGGAACAACCATGGAACCGCACTATCCCACTGAATCCACTAAAATAGCCATGGGACCAAGTCACCTCATCGAATCCATTGGAACAACTATGGAACCACACTATCCCACTGAATCCACTAAAATAACCATGGAACCAAGTCACCCCATCGAATTCATCCGAACGACCATGGAACCAAACTATCCCACTGAATCCACTAAAATAGCCATGGAACCAAGTCACCCCATCGAATCCATTTGAACAACCATGGAACCGAACTATCCCACTGAATC